>NC_089838.1:125867844-126037844 GCF_035609145.1 Eleutherodactylus coqui | reverse complement strand
TATACTTCTTTTAAAGGTGTATTCCCAGAATTACCATGTACCGCCTATCCAAAGGGGGTTCCTGTGTTTCCCTTTCCTTCACACTGCAATGAAAAGGAGCTTTAATAGCAACAAGTGAACAAACAGGCTGCCTCTCCATTGCCAAAGAAAAGCTCAGTTATCTCCAGCAGTCCCAATGAGTTAAATGGAGTGGCAGCATGCATGCTGAGCCACAGCTGTATACGAGCGACTCCTCACTGCATGTGGTTCAGCGAGGAGAAAAGGATGATGAGGCACCTCTATTTTCATGATCAATGGGCGTCCTAGGGATAGGATACCCAGAGATCAGAAATGTATTAATCCTTTCCAGTCCACTGTCTGACCTCTGAAGACATTATGATTTAAGGATATACAGCTCCGATGACGGAAGACATCCGTCATGGTTCTCTTACTATATATTGCCAGCGTCTCTGCTGACGGAGCCTATCCAACGTGTCACCTCATGCAGTACTGGCTTTAGCCAGCATATAGCGCCGTTGTATAACAGCAGAAAAAGAGTAAGCCCCCTAGGAAAACCAGGATACAAATTGGATTGGAAAGGGTTAATACAATTTGATTCAGGGAATACCTTATTAATATCTTGGTCAGGCGACAACCAGTTAATGCTTGTATACATACAATACAACAATATTGAATATTAAGGTCCTGAATTTCAGTTTTGTACTATAAATGAAGACAAATTTGTGTCCTGTTTTAATACAATACCTTGTATTAAAGTAATAAGCTTTGTAAAGAGCTATCCACAATGTCATAAAAGGAGGATCAATGACCAGCATCATTGTCAGGCTATCCTGGTCATACAGTATATTGAGTTTCAGTGGAGTAGAAAGGCCAATGGTTAGAGATGAGTGACTGCCCAAATGCTCGGGTCCGCGTTATTCGAGTCAAGCTTTTCATAAAATTCGAGAGCTCTACTCGAGTAACGAACCCCATTGACTACAATGGGAGACTCGAGCATTTCGAGTAACGAGCACCATCGAGTACGGTAATACTCGAACGAGCATCAAGCTCGGCAGAGTGCGTTCGCTCAACTCTACCAATGGTAATTTGTCTAATAATTGTCTATGCTTTTCGAGCTGAGGGTATGTTAGACAGTTGGTCTGCTGCTTCTCAGTCACTCAAGATCTTCCATTTAACAATTAACAACTACAGTATATTGTACAGTCAACTCATTGAGATGAATAATAATTATGGTTAGCCCACCAAATCTGAATTTCTGTTAATTACATGGCTTTTTGTAATCCATTTTCTGTGTTTTCTAAAGTATCTTTTTTTCCAGCAGTGAATATGCTCAATTTTGTTTCAGCTTCACATTAAAATATGTTGAATGTTCAGTTGATAAATGAATCATGGAAATAGGTGAACTAAATGTCATTGTGATTGTTCCATTACACAATATACAGTGAAGCTGATTTCATCTGCAGCAGTCATGTGAGCTCTATTCAGTCATCAACAATGTCCTTTGTCCAAGGCTACGATATTGATCTTAAAATGTATTCTTGTACTGTCATTTTTTATTACCATTTGCCAATAGGAAGGAGGGAATATTAGATTTTATTTTATGACATCTTTGCTGCGGGCAATCTCTCCCTATCTTTTGTGTCATTATAAAGCTTTTTCACTGCCAATTAATTCATTAGCCATTGATAATAAGATTACAAGCGTATGACATGACATTTATAAGTAACATTTCAGTGAATTTGGGAAATCCATAATGATTTAGTTGGTGACAACTTGTAGAGATACATTTGATTTTTATAATTATTATATATAAGACAGGTAATAATTACATTTTTCTCAGTCCTAACTAATAAAAAAGATGAAATAGGTTTATATCAATAGCTGTATTCTGAGCTCCAAAGGGCAATAGGCTCAATGGCCACGGTCTGGTTTCATTTGTTGAATCTACCCAGGTCTCCCACGCTAGAGATCCTCAGCTCTAGCCGCCCATAGAGAAGCATTGGGCATCCGCACTTCCTTTAAGTCCCGCGGATTTGATTTTAAATGATTTACGGATGCCACACGTGGATAATAAATCACAGCATGCTCCATTTTACCACAGATCACGTATGGATCTGGCTCCATTCATCTCTATTGGAGCTTAGGATCCGCAGTGCATCTACAAAAACATTTAAATGCATTTGCAGATCCGCTGCAGTGCAAAAAATCTGCAGTCCAAGATCTCTCGCGAGGAAAAAAAAAATCTATTTTAAGATGATCTGCAGTGCATCCGCTGCGGAAATTTGCATAAAATATCCGCGCGTACCTTGGACATGAGGCCATACTCTTAAGTGAAAATTAGACAAAAGAGAGATCGTCTATAGTCAATCCATATATTGTGTTAAACAAAGCTCTAAGACAGTGGTGGCGAACCTATAGCACGTGTGCCAGAGGCGGCACGCAGAGCCCTCCCTGCTGACACGTGTCACCATTGGCCACTCACCACATTAGTGAATGCCTGCAGGGGCCATGGCTCCTCTGCCGGCATTCATTCTTCAGCGCGCTGCCATCAGCGCTGCTATCTGCGCTGATCCCGGCGCACACTATGACGTCAGTGTGCAGCAGGGATCCTCCTCCCCCGTCCCCTGACGTCTCCTACTTGGTTCTGTGAGAGCAGGGGGAGGAGGCATCCGGCAGAACACTGACGTCAGTGTGCACCAGCGATCACGCAGAAGAGGAGCGGCGCTTCCATGAGGAGTAGGGGTAAGTATGTGGGTCTCGGGGTGGGGCATTATTACTGCTGGGGGCCCACTGGGGGAGAGGCATTATTACTGCTGGGCACCTGCTGGGGGCATTATTACTGCTGGGGGCCTGCTGGGGGGGGGGCATTATTACTGCTGGGGGGGCATTATTACTGCTGGGGGCCCACTGGGGGGCATTATTACTGCTGGAGGACCACTGGGGGGCATTATTACTGCTGGGGGCCCACTGCGGTGGAGGCATTATTACTGCTGGGCACCCGCTGGGGGCATTATTACTGCTGGGGGTCCGCTGGGGGGGAATTATTACTGCCAGGAGACCGCTGGGGGGGGGCATTATTACTACCGGGGTACCACTGGGGGGGCATTATTACTGCTGGTGGACCACTGAGGGGCATTATTACTGCTGGAGGACTACTGGTGGGGCATTATTACTGCTGGGGGCCCGCTGGAGGGGTGTCACTATTATTACTGCTGGAGGGGCATTATTACTGCTTGGGGTGGGCTGGGGAGGCATTATTACTGCTCAGGGACTGCTGGGGGAGGGGCATTATTACTGCTGGGGGGCCACTGGGGGTGTAACTATTATTACTGCTGGGTGCCCGCTGGGGGAGTGTCACTATTATTCCTGCTGGGGGACTGCTGGCGTGGTGTAACTATTATTACTGCTGGGGGGTGTCACTATTATTACTGCTGGGGGGTGTCACTATTATCACTGCTGGGGGGGGGTGTCACTATTATTACTGCTGGGTGGCCCCAGGACGGGTGTCACTATTATTACTGCTGGGGGGCCGCTGGGAGGTGTCACTATTATTACTGCTGGCGGGGTGTCACTATTATTACTGCTGGGGGGTTTGCTGGGGGGTCACTTTTACACTGGGGCCACTGTGGGATGTCACTATTATCGCTGGGGTTGGGGTCGGGGGTCACTATTACCGTTGGTGTATGTTTACATGTCGTGGAAATGGGCAGGGCTGTTTCAAAAATAGACAGCCTGCAGATTTTGACTGCTTTTTGGATGCTGAAATACTGCAGAATTTGCCAGAGAAATTTCCGCTGAGGACATTCTTCAGTATTTCCACAACCAAAAAGCAGTTAAAATCTGCACGCTGTCTATTTTGAAGCGGCTCGGTCCTTTTTAGAACGACGGGCGTAAAATCATACGTCGTGATAAGTGCTGCCCCCTGACATGTTGGCACTTTGCGGGAAATAAGTGGGTTTGGGGTTGCAATTCTTGCACTCGGCCTCTAAAAGGTTCACCATCACTGTTCTAGGAAATAATAGAATGAATAATAACTAGAGATGAGCGAGCACCAAAATGCTTGGGTGCTCGTTACTCGAGTCGAACTTTCAGTGATGCTCGAGAGTTCGTTTCGAGTAACGAACCCCATTGAAGTCAATGGGTGACGAGCATTTTTGTATATCGCCGATGCTCGCTAAGGTTTTCATTTGTGAAAATCTGCAAAACACAAGAAAGTGATGGAAACGACACAGAAACGAATAGGGCAGGCGAGGAGCTACATTTTGGGCTGTATCTCAAGTTCCAAGGTCCCACTATTAAGCCACAATAGCGGCAAGAGTGCGACCCCCCCCCCCCCACTGTCAGCGTAAAGATCGTTCTCCTCTGCCACAGCTGTAACAGCTGTGGCAGAGAAGAACGATGTTAGCCCATTGAATTCAATGGAGCCAGCAATACAGCCGACTCCATTGAAAGCAATGGGCTGCCGGCAATCGCGGGATGAATTGTCGGGAAGGGGTTAAATATATAAGCCCTTCCCTACAATTCATCCAGAAATGTGTAAAAATAAAAAATATATATATACTTACCTGGTCCCGGCAGAACGATGTTAGCCCATTGAATTCAGTGGAGCCGGCAATACAGCCGACTCCATCGAAAGCAATGGGCTGCCGGCGATCGCGGGATGAATTGTCGGGAAGGGGTTAAATATATAAGCCCTTCCCTGCAATACATCCAGAAATGTGTAAAAATAAAAAATATATATATACTCACCTGGTCCCGGCAGACGGAGTTCAGTGCGGCAGGCTGCAGTTCTCCTGAACTGCTCTGAACAGCTGTGAGTAGTATTCAGCAGCCGGGGATTTAAAATCCCCGCCTGCTGAATAAGATGCCTCTGATTGGTCACAGCCTGACCAATCAGAGGCATCCCTCACTCACACCCATTCATGAATTCATGAATGGGTGAGTGAGGGCTGCCTCTGATTGGCTCAGGGGCAGCTCTCAGCTGTCCCTGCGCTGAGCCAATCAGAGGCAGCCCTCACTCACCCATTCATAAATTCATGAATGGGTGTGAGTGAGGGATGCCTCTGATTGGTCAGGCTGTGACCAATCAGAGGCATCTTATTCAGCAGGCGGGGATTTTAAATCCCCGGCTGCTGAATACTACTCACAGCTGTTCAGAGCAGTTCAGGAGAACTGCAGCCTGCCACGCTGAACTCCGTCTGCCGGGACCAGGTAAGTATATATATATTTTTTATTTTTACACATTTCTGGATGAATTGCAGGGAAGGGCTTATATATTTAACCCCTTCCCGACAATTCATCCCGCGATCGCCGGCAGCCCATTGCTTTCAATGGAGTCGGCTGTATTGCCGGCTCCATTGAATTCAATGGTCAGTGCTCGTTTAATCGAGACGAGTACCGCGTGGTGCTCGTCTCGAGTAACGAGCATCTCGAGCACCCTAATACTCGAGCGAGCATCAAGCTCGGATGAGTATGCTCGCTCATCTCTAATAATAACACTATAGTAGTAACTATATTGTAATAATTAAGCAGGAACCGTGATGCGATAAGTGGACAAGATATTCTCTTAAACACACAATCATATATCCTTCGATATTAGTTAATCTAAAAACATTCCCTAGAGCCGCTACTTAAATAGATACTGTAAATAAATCTAAAAGTTGATGATGATTACAGGAGAAGAAACTTATTTTACCTTAAAAGGAGAGTTTACATGTATGAGACTGTCTTTCCTGCCGATAGAAACTTTACTTGCAATGTGTAAAAGTTTCTTCATTTCTGCAATGTTTTTTGAACCATGGAGTGATAGTGAGGCTGAGAACAGAACCTAATGAAGTCATGGTGAGAAGGGTGTTTAAACATGCGGCCGAGGATGCTTTCTATTCTCCATTACGCAATTCTTTTTTCTCAATTTCAATTTCTTTTGAGAGCATGCCATTTGCTAAGACCTGAGCAGAGGAATTTAAATATAATACCATAATGGCATTTAAAATCAGCCCTGAGAATCTAAATCTCTCCAAAGCCTTAAATGCATATCCCAAATGCCACCCATCTTATTACGTTGAGGAAAGAACTTGTGCAATCTGCAGCCTGTCTTGATTTGAGGAATCTAACTTAGTCGGTATTATCAAGATCTTTATTATGTGCAGTAATCTGGGATAAGATCATTTTTGCATATATTGTATCTTTGCATTGCATTTGAGAAGGGTGATTGGGTCATAGTTGGTGACCTGGCAGGGGCCCTTCCCTGGTTTAAGAATATTAATAATTGTGGCCTGGAGCATTTCCTTTAGGAATGAGCTTTCATGCATGGCTAAGTTAAAGACATTAACTAGGGATAGGGCTAGAGTCTCACATAACACTTTAAAATATTCATTTGAGAACCTGCATGGGTCAGAAGATCTGTTGTTTGTAAGCCTGTATAGGCTTGGATTCCTCCAAATTACAAATTGGTCCATTTAGTAATGTAGGAAGGTGGGGCTGATGGAAAGGGAACTTTGTCTAGAAAGAAAGATATAGCTTCTCTTCTTGGCTGTGGACAATTAGTGTCATTTTAAAAAATTCGTTATTTATATATTGTTTAAATATTAGTGTTATCTTTTATGTTATACAATGATGAAAAGTTTTCACTGAAACTGGCAGGTCTGTATTGGGGATTTAAAATCTTATCAGCACTTCCAGTCTTTAGAAGATATAAAATCTTGGACTTAAAGGCCCATTTACACGGAGCGATGATCGCTCAAATGACAGTTTGAGTGACAGCTTTGAGCGATCATTTTGCATAAACTATTAAGTAGCTACTTAGCTACTTAAGATCAATTAAGTATGCAAATAAAGGCTTAGCTGAAAGCAGTTAATAGCCCCAGGGCTCTTATCTGCTTTCAGTTCTTTAGTTCTCCAGCGGGAAACAATGCTATTAGCACTCCCCGTGGAGAACTGCAGATAAGGCTGATTTTAGAGTGATCATCGCTCTGTGTAAATGGGCCTTTAAGGGTGCTTTTACTTGTAACAAATTAATGTTCACACAAGCGAATAAGTGAAAGATATTGCTTGTGCAGCAGATAGATTGTTAAATCATTCACATTCACTGTAGTAGTGAACGAGAATGGTTGAATAATTGATATTTAAAGCGAATGATAAGCGAACGAACCAACAATGATTTTCATACTTGCATGAAATGAATAATAAGCGAACAAATTGTTGTTCATTGTTTGATCCTTGGCTTGGTTTACACTGAACAATTTTGAAATTTGAACAATTCAGTGTTTTATTTTAAAAACACAATAATCGTTCCGTATAAACACACCTTAAAGGGGTTGTCCCGCGGCAGCAAGTGGGGTTATACTGTACACTTCTGTATGGCCATATTAATGCACTTTGTAATATACATCGTGCATTAAATATGAGCTGCCGGAGGGAGCCGAAGGTAAAAGACCCATCTGCGCAAGCGCGTCTAATTCGGTGAATAGACGCTGAAACTAGACGGCACCATGGCGACGGGGACGCCAGCAACGGAGCAGGTAAGTGAATAACTTCTGTATGGCTCATATTTAATGCACGATGTATATTACAAAGTGCATTAATATGGCCATACAGAAGTGCATAACCCCACTTGCTATCGCGGGACAACCCCTTTAAGCCCAGCAGCCTTCTGTCTATTTACAATAAGAGAAGTAGCTTTAATATTTTGTCCATAGTTAGTCGTACATAGTTTACACAGGTTGCGCTCGAATTTGTACAAAAGTAGGAGTCGGAATTTATCTGTGCTTCATATGTTGTCATAATGAGGATCAGAGTTGAAGCATGATTCTTGAATGAAGGCCATGCCTTGTAGGAATCATGGTGCTGAGTACAAGTTATTGAACCTCATGTCAGCCTCTGAGGTTTTGGGTTTCTATGAAAGTGACTGGAATGATGTCAGAGAAAGGTCCCTTCTACCATGTTTTCCCGAAAATAAGACCCTGCTGTGGCTTTCCAGAGCTTCACGGCACATCCTGCAGTCCTCATCTGTCCACAGAATATCACTTCCTGGTTACGAGATTCATAAATCCCGTCTCCGGGAAGCGATAGCGCTGATTGGCTAAATAGCACTTGAAAACCAATCAATGCAGCGCTCGAGGAACCAATGCAATTGCTGTAATTGGTTCATCTAGCACTGCATTAATTGGCTGAGCAGCAGTCGAAGAACCAATCACAGCTGTTGCATTGTGGAGGTGGAATTTATGAATTGGACAATCAATGCCACGGCTTAGCTAATTCATAACTTTTCACTTCCACAATGCGACTGCTGTGATTTGTTCAACAAGTGCTGCATTGATTTGCTGAACAGCGCTCAATTAACAAATCACAGCCATCGTATTGTGGACGTGGGTTTTTTATAAATTGGCTGAGCTGTGGCATTGATTGACGCGGGAAAAAAAAATCGCTCATGTGTATGACGCCATTCAAGAAAATGGGGTTCAGATTTGTGTGTCTCGTAATGCAATTTTCTTGGCCATGTGAAAGCAGCCTAAGGCTACTTTCAGACTATTTTTGCTCCATATTAGGTCCATTTTGGGGGGACCATAATATGGAGTTAATGTAAATCCATGGGGCTAATAATTTTGACAGACATTTTTTGAAGATGCAGCACAATCTATCTTTGTGTTTTTGCCTCCATATTTGTATTCATTTTCATTGGGCACATACAGATCAGTATTTGGCCAATAGAAAATAATAAACATACACAAGGAAATACGAAAAATTGATGACATACAAATGTAATGTCTTTTAAAATGTCTGTAATGTGGATACATATTATGGACGTTTCGTTATATGCTTGTCTGAGATCAGCCTAAAACTGAAGTCTACCTATGACCACATCCTCAAGTTTAGATAAAAAATAGAGATGAGCGAGCACCAAAATGCTCGGGTGCTCGTTACTCGAGACGAACTTTTCGCGACCCGAGCATTTTTGTATATCGCCGATGCTCGCTAAGGTTTTCATTTGTGAAAATCTGGGCAATTCAAGAAAGTGATGGGAACGACACAGCAACGGATAGGGCAGGCGAGGGGCTACATGTTGGGCTGCATCTCAAGTTCCCAGGTCCCACTATTAAGCCACAATAGCGGCAAGAGTGCCCCCCCCCAACAACTTTTACTTCTGAAAAGCCCTCATTAGCAATGGATACCTTAGCTAAGCACCACACTACCTCCAACAAAGCACAATCACTGCCTGCATGACACTCCGCTGCCACTTCTCCTGGGTTACATGCTGCCCAACCCCCCCTGCACGACCCAGTGTCCACAGCGCACACTAAATTGTCCCTGCGCAGCCTTCAGCTGCCCTCATGCCACGCCACACTCATGTCTATTTATAAGTGCGTCTGCCAGAGGAACCGCAGGCACACACTGCAGAGGGTTGGCACGGCTAGGCAGCGACCCTCTTTAAAAGGGGCGGGGCGATAGCCCACAATGCTGTACAGAAGCAATGAGAAATCCAATCCTGTGCCACCTCCATCTGGAGCTGCACACGTGGGCATAGCAATGGGGAACCTATGTGCCACACACTATTCATTCTGTCAAGGTGTCTGCATGCCCCAGTCAGACCGCGGTTTTTTATAATTAGTCACAGGCAGGTACAACTCCGCAATGGGAATTCCGTGTGCACCCACAGCATGGGTGGCTCCCTGGAACCCACCCGCTGTACATAAATATATCCCATTGCAGTGCCCTGGACAGCAGAGCTAACGTCAGATGAAATGCAGGTGGGCTTCGGCCCACACTGCATGCCCCAGTCAGACTGGGGTTCTTTAGAAGTGGACACAGATGGATTTACAACTCCCTGTGGACCCACAGCATGGGTGGCTCCCTGGAACCCACCGGCGGTACATAAAAATATCCCATTGCTTTGCCCATCACAGCTGAGGTAATATAATGTCATGTTTAATGCAGGTGGGCTTCGGCCCACACTGCATGCCCCAGTCAGACTGGGGTTCTTTAGAAGTGGACACAGATGCATTTACAACTCCCTGTGGACCCACAGCATGGGTGGCTCCCTGGAACCCACCGGCGGTACATAAAAATATCCCATTGCATTGCCCATCACAGCTGAGGTAATATAATGTCATGTTTAATGCAGGTGGGCTTCGGCCCACACTGCATGCCCCAGTCAGACTGGGGTTCTTTAGAAGTGGACACAGATGCATTTACAACTCCCTGTGGACCCACAGCAAGGGTGGCTCCCTGGAACCCACCGGCGGTACATAAAAATATCCCATTGCATTGCCCATCACAGCTGAGGTAATATAATGTCATGTTTAATGCAGGTGGGCTTCGGCCCACACTGCATGCCCCAGTCAGACTGGGGTTCTTTAGAAGTGGACACAGATGCATTTACAACTCCCTGTGGACCCACAGCATGGGTGGCTCCCTGGAACCCACCGGCGGTACATAAAAATATCCCATTGCATTGCCCATCACAGCTGAGGTAATATAATGTCATGTTTAATGCAGGTGGGCTTCGGCCCACACTGCATGCCCCAGTCAGACTGGGGTTCTTTAGAAGTGGACACAGATGCATTTACAACTCCCTGTGGACCCACAGCATGGGTGGCTCCCTGGAACCCACCGGCGGTACATAAAAATATCCCATTGCATTGCCCATCACAGCTGAGGTAATATAATGTCATGTTTAATGCAGGTGGGCTTCGGCCCACACTGCATGCCCCAGTCAGACTGGGGTTCTTTAGAAGTGGACACAGATGCATTTACAACTCCCTGTGGACCCACAGCATGGGTGGGTGCCAGGAAGCCACCGGCGGTACATAAATATATCCCATTGCATTGCCCGTCACAGCTGAGGTAATAATGTCATGTTTAATGCAGGTGGGCTTCGGCCCACACTGCATGCCCCAGTCCGACTGGGGTTCTTTAGAAGTGGACACAGATGCATTTACAACTCCCTGTGGACCCACAGCATGGGTGGCTCCCTGGAACCCACCGGCGGTACATAAAAATATCCCATTGCATTGCCCATCACAGCTGAGGTAATATAATGTCCTGTTTAATGCAGGTGGGCTTCGGCCCACACTGCATGCCCCAGTCAGACTGGGGTTCTTTAGAAGTGGACACAGATGCATTTACAACTCCCTGTGGACCCACAGCATGGGTGGCTCCCTGGAACCCACCGGCGGTACATAAAAATATCCCATTGCATTGCCCATCACAGCTGAGGTAACGTCAGCTGTAATGGAGGTGGGCTAAAAATTAATTTGATTACACTGTAGGCGAGGGCCCCCAAAAATTGGTGTATCAACAGTACTAATGTACCTCAGAAAAATTGCCCATGCCCAACCAAGAGGGCAGGTGAAAGCCATTAATCGCTTTGGTTAATGTGGCTTAATTGGTAACTAGGCCCGGAGGCAGCCCAGTTAAAATAAAAATTGGTTGAGGTGAAAGTTTCAACGCTTTAATGAGCATTGAAACGTATAAAAATTGTTTAGAAAAATTATATGACTGAGCCTTGTGGGCCTAAGAAAAATTGCACGTTCGGCGTGATTATGTGACGTTTCAGGAGGAGGAGCAGGAGGAGGAGGAGGAATATTATACACAGATTGATGAAGCGAAAAGGTCCCCGTTTTTGATGGGGATACAGAACGATGCTTCCATCCGCAGGTGCAGCCTACGTATTGCTTAGGTATCGCTGCTGTCCGCTGGTGGAGAAGAGAAGTCTGGGGAAATCCAGGCTTTGTTCATCTTGATGAGTGTTAGCCTGTCAGCACTGTCGGTTGACAGGCGGGTACGCTTATCTGTGATGATTCCCCCAGCCGCACTAAACACCCTCTCCGACAAGACGCTAGCCGCAGGACAAGCAAGCACCTCCAGGGCATACAGCGTGAGTTCAGGCCACGTGTCCAGCTTCGACACCCAGTAGTTGTAGGGGGCAGAGGCGTCACAGAGGACGGTCGTGCGATCGGCTACGTACTCCCTCACCATCCTTTTACAGTGCTCCCGCCGACTCAGCCGTGACTGGGGAGCGGTGACACAGTCTTGCTGGGGAGCCATAAAGCAGTCAAGGGCCTTAAAGAGTGTTGCCCTGCCTGTGCTGTATATGCTGCCTGATCTCCGCGCCTCCCCTGCTACCTGGCCCTCGGAACTGCGCCTTCGGCCACTAGCGCTGTTGTATGGGAATTTTACCATCAGTTTGTCCGCCAGGGTCCTGTGGTATAGCAACACTCTCAAACCCCTTTCCTCTTCGGGAATCAGAGTGGAAAGGTTCTCCTTATACCGTGGGTCGAGCAGTGTGTACACCCAGTAATCCGTAGTGGCCAGAATGCGTGTAATGCGAGGGTCACGAGAAAGGCATCCTAACATGAAGTCAGCCATGTGTCCCAGGGTACCTGTACGCAACACATGGCTGTCCTCACTAGGAAGATCACTTTCAGGATCCTCCTCCTCCTCAGGCCATACACGCTGAAAGGATGACAGGCCAGCAGCATGTGTACCCTCACCAGTGGGCCAAGCTGTCTCTTCCCCCTCCTCCTCATCTTCCTCCTCCTCCTCCTCCTCCTCACCGCGCTGAGATATAGACAGGAGGGTGCTCTGACTATCCAGCGACATACTGTCTTCCCCCGGCTCTGTTTCCGAGTGCAAAGCGTCTGCCTTTATGCTTTGCAGGGAACTTCTCAAGAGGCATAGCAGAGGAATGGTGACGCTAATGATTGCAGCATCGCCGCTCACCACCTGGGTAGACTCCTCAAACTTTCCAAGGACCTGGCAGATGTCTGCCAACCAGGCCCACTCTTCTGAAAATAATTGAGGAGGCTGACTCCCACTGCGCCGCCCATGTTGGAGTTGGTATTCCACTATAGCTCTATGCTGCTCATAGAGCCTGGCCAACATGTGGAGCGTAGAGTTCCACCGTGTGGGCACGTCGCACAGCAGTCGGTGCACTGGCAGATTAAACCGATGTTGCAGGGTGCGCAGGGTGGCAGCGTCCGTGTGGGACTTGCGGAAATGTGCGCAAAGCCGGCGCACCTTTCCGAGCAGGTCTGACAAGTGTGGGTAGCTTTTCAGAAAGCGCTGAACCACCAAATTAAAGACGTGGGCCAGGCATGGCACATGCGTGAGGCTCCCGAGCTGCAGAGCCGACACCAGGTTATGGCCGTTGTCACACACGACCATGCCGGGTTGGAGGCTCAGAGGCGCAAGCCAGCGGTCGGTCTGCTCTGTCAGACTCTGCAGCAGTTCGTGGGCCGTGTGCCTCTTATCTCCTAAGCTGAGTAGTTTCAGCACGGCCTGCTGACGCTTGCCCACCGCTGTGTTGCCACGCCGCGCGACACCGACTGCTGGCGACGTGCTACTGCTGCTGACACATCTTGATTGCAAGACAGAGGTTGCGTTGGAGGAGGAGGAGGAGGAGGAGGAGGAGGGTGGTTTAGTGGAGGAAGCATACACCGCCGCAGATACCACCACCGAGCTGGGGCCCGCAATTCTGGGGGTGGGTAGGACGTGAGCGGTCCCAGGCTCTGACTCTGTCCCAGCCTCCACCAAATTCACCCAATGTGCCGTCAAGGAGATATAGTGGCCCTGCCCGCCTGTGCTTGTCCACGTGTCCGTTGTTAAGTGGACCTTGGCAGTAACCGCGTTGGTGAGGGCGCGTACAATGTTGCGGGAGACGTGGTCGTGCAGGGCTGGGACGGCACATCGGGAAATGTAGTGGCGACTGGGAACTGAGTAGCGCGGGGCCGCCGCCGCCATCATACTTTTGAAGGACTCCGTTTCCACAACCCTATACGGCAGCATCTCCAGGCTGATAAATTTGGCTACGTGCACGTTTAACGCTTGAGCGTGCGGGTGCGTGGCGGTGTACTTGCGCTTGCGCTCAAACACTTGCGCTAGTGACGGCTGGACGGTGCGCTGAGAGACATTGGTGGATTGGGCCGAGGACAGCGGAGGTGAGGGTGTGGGTGCAGGCCAGGAGACGGTAGTGCCTGTGTCCTCAGAGCGGGGTTGGATCTCAGTGGCAGGTTGGGGCACAGGGGAAGAGGCAGCGGTGCAAACCGGAGGCGGTGAACGGCCTTCGTCCCACCTTGTGGGGTGCTTGGCCATCATATGTCTGCGCATGCTGGTGGTGGTGAGGCTGGTGGTGGTGGCTCCCTGGCTGATCTTGGCGCGACAAAGGTTGCACACTACTGTTCGTCGGTCGTCTGCACTCTCAGTGAAAAACTGCTAGACCTTTGAGCACCTCAGCCTCTGCAGGGTGGCATGGCGCGAGGGGGCGCTTTGGGAAACAGTTGGTGGATTATTCGGTCTGGCCCTGCCTCTACCCCTGGCCACCGCACTGCCTCTTGCAACCTGCCCTGCTTCTGCCCTTGCCTCCCCCTCTGAAGACCTGTCCTCAGTAGGCGTAGCAAACCAGGTGGGGTCAGTCACCTCATTGTCCTGCTGCTCTTCCTCAGAATCCTTGGTGCGCTCCTCCCTCGGACTTACTGCCCTTACTACTACCTCACTGATAGACAACTGTGTCTCATCGTCATCGGCCTCCTCACCCACTGAAAGGTCTTGAGACAGTTGCCGGAAGTCCCCAGCCTCATCCCCCGGACCCCGGGAACTTTGCAATGTTTGGGCATCAGTCACGATAAACTCCTCTGGTGGGAGAGGAACCACTGCTGCCCAATCTGAGCATTGGCCCGAGAACAGTTCCTGGGAGTCTGCCCGCTCCTCAGAATGACTCATTTCATGGAGTGAGGAGGCTGGGAGGAAGGAGGAGCAGCAGCCAGAGGATTCTGAGTTGCAGCAGTGGACGGCGCAGAACTGTGGGTGGACGATAGGTTGCTGGAAGCACTTTCTGCCATCCACGACAGGACCTGCTCACACTGCTCATTTTCTAATAAAGGTCTACCGCGTGGACCCATTAAATGTGCTATTAATGTGGGGACGCCAGAAACGTGCCTCTCTCCTAATCCCGCAGCAGTCGGCTGCGATACACCTGGATCAGGAGCTCGACCTGTGCCCACACCCGGACTAGGGCCTCCGCGTCCTCGGCCGCGCCCACGTCCTCTAGGCCTACCCCTACCCCTCAGCATGCTGTATTACCAGTAATGCAGAAACACAACGCTGTAATTAAATGTGCCGCTTATTGGCCTGTGCTTGGAGGCTGAGTTCGCTTACGGAACGCCAGGAAATAATTTGGCGCAAGCCTGCTGTAACACTTAGCTGGCTGCGTATGATTTTGTAGAACTACTACACCCAGCACACACGGACCCAGAACACTGAGCACAGTGTCAGGCCGGCCAAATAGATTTTTTGCCGAATATTTTTTAGAAAAGGCCCACTGCCACTGCCTATATGCAATCAATAATATATGTCTTCTGTCCCTGGAGTGTGTCACAGAACTGCAGAGTGTTGCACTGTTATTAACTGCAACAGAGCGGTGATTTCAGAGCCAGGCAATAATTTGGCGCAAGCCTGCTGTAACACTTAGCTGGCTGCGTATGATTTTGGAGAACTACTACCCCCAGCACACACGGCCCCAGAACACTGAGCACAGTGACAGGCAGGCCAAATAGATTTTTTGCCCAATATTTTTTGGAAAAGGCCCACTGCGTATATTCAATCAATAATATATGTCTTCTGTCCCTGCCTCCACACTTCTGTCCCTGGAGTATTACTGCAGGGCGCAATGCTCTGCACGGCCGATATACCAAAAAAAAAAAATGTGCAACACTGCTAAAAGCAGCCTCCACACTACTGCACACGGTTAGATGTGGCCCTAAGAAGGACCGTTGGGGTTCTTGAAGCCTACACTAACTCCTAACACTCTCCCTACAGCAGCTCCAACACTATAGCACTGTCCCTCAGCTATGTCACAACGCATCTGTGGCGAGCCGCGGGAGGGGTCGATTTTTATACTCGGGTGACACCTGATCTCGCCAGCCACTCACTGCAGGGAGGTGGTATAGGGCTTGAACGTCGCAGGGGGAAGTTGTAATGCCTTCCCTGTCTTTTAATTGGCCAGAAAAGCGCGCTAACGTCTCAGAGATGAAAGTCAAAGTAACTCGAACATCGCGTGGTACTCGTTACGAGTAACGAGCATCTTGAACACGCTAATACTCGAACGAGTATCAAGCTCGGACGAGTACGTTCGCTCATTTCTAATAAAAAACTAAAATAATAAATATGAAGCAACCTGAAAAAAACACTTTTTGGCATAAAAATGCTCTATAAAAAGCCCACTGCATTTAATACATGAGAGCCATTTAATACATAAGGGTCATGTTGTGTTGATCACTACTGTATTTGCATGAAAAAGATTATATAGTCAGATCTGGCTATGTAAACAATAGTGGTATATACAGTGAAACCACTTTAAGATGGCCACCCATATTTGTATTAAAAAGTGACCTTCAAGGACATGGTCTTCTTAAAGGGGATGGCCACTTAGCATAATAACATAGTATATTAGGCTGAAAAAATACATATTTCCATCTAGTTTAGCCTATCCCCCCCCCCCCTTAATGTTGATCCAGACTTCAGTTCCACAATCTATGATGGAACTGAAAATCTGTCACTGGGAACCAGGCCTGGATAAGGGTGTGTTTTCTCAAAGAAGTGGTCTTTTGGAGAAGTTTCACTGTAACATTAACACTGAAGTAAATAAGAATTTGCCCTTTGGAAATGTTCAATAGAAAATCTTAAAAATAAGACAGGACCACTGATCCATTGAAAGTTTAAAGTTATAAAATAAAAAACCTGTTAGCCGATATGAAAATAGGAATTAACCATTACTCAGACAAATGGTGAAAATATAGTATCATACTGATCTACATTATTTTTTATAGCTAACATTTATGTGTTCTTAACAGTTATGAGCTGTGCTTGAAAGAAGCTAATAAGCTACAATCATTACAGTATAACAGAGTAAATCTCAGACAAAATACTGCAAATTCACACATTCATAGTTTAAAGAAGGAAAAAAAATAATGACAGGGTTTGCCATTTCTAAAAGTAATTATATGCTTTTACATAACAGACTGGTACATATAGCTATAACCTCATGACTTTGTGGAGAATACTATAAATTCATGAGTTATTAGCCTAAAGACTGTAGGATGGTAGTAGAGCACCACTATTTGGTAATTAAAGTAGTTGTCTCACGCCGAAACGGGTTTTTTTTTAATTCAATAGGCCCCCCGTTCGGCGCGAGACAAACCCAATGCATGTGTTAAAAAAAAAAACCGGGTAGTACTTACCCGAATCCCCGCGCTGCGGCGACTTCTTCCTTCTTCTTACTTACCTTAGTAAGATGGCCGCCGGGATCTTCACTGTGAGGTCCATTGCCGATTCCAGCCTCCTGATTGGCTGGAATCGGCACACGTGACGGGGCGGAGCTACGCGATGACGCGTAGAAGGGGGCGGAGCCCGAACTCCGCTCGTGCCGAGACCCAAGAGAAGGGAGAAGACCGGACTGCGCAAGCGCGTCTAAAATCGCCAGAAGAGGCGATTTTAGATGGATCCATGGAGACGAGGACGCTAGCAACGGAACAGGTAAGTGAATAACTTCTGTATGGCTCATTATTAATGCACAATGTACATTACAAAGTGCATTAATATGACCATACAGAAGTGCATAACCCCACATGCTTTCATGAGACAACCCCTTTAATGTCCATCTTAATAGATTTTTAAGGATCTTGCATATGGCTTAGAACATAAGATCTTTATATTGTCCATAATTGCGAATAGCATATATATAAAGTCTCATTATAGATATTCCTAGCTTATGCATTTTGGCCTATACAAGATAAACCAGAAATGTCTGGTAGGTAAGGGTCTAGTCTTTCAGGAGAATGGGAATTTCTTGAAGCACTTCCCAACTGCATTATAAATCTTTTACCCTGAACCAGACTCTCCAATCCATACTAAACACTGTAGCTAGGCTCATTTTTCTATTCAGACGTTTCTCAGATGCCTCTGCGCTATGGCAGTCATTGCATTGGCTGCCTATCCACTGCAGAATTAAATTTAAACTCCTCACCCTCACCCAGAAAGCTCTCCATAGTGTTGCGCCACCGCACATTGCTTCCCTCCTGTCCATACACCACCAAGCCTGCACAATCGGATCTGCTAACACACTCAAATTAAACACCTCTCTATTATGAACCTCACATGCTCGACTACAGGACAATATGGGAGGCCTACTAGCCTCCTATTCAGCTGAGCTGGGGATCCTCCTCATTGCCTGAGTATTGGTATGAGTTTGTCTCTGTCAGCTTGCAAAAGTCTCTGCTTCTGACTCCTGTGTCAGCTCTGATTCTGGGACTTTACATTTGTACTCTGCCTGCTCTGACATTGGACTAGATTTTCACTGTAGTTCTGATGGTTTCGCGGTACATTGCACTGGTGTCTCTGACTCCCATGGGTCAGCTGACAACTACACGGGGACTACTCCAGGAGGTAGCAGCCTGCTCGGTTTCCCGCCGCAAAGTCCAGATCCCTGTACAGGGGTTAAAGGGTGAAAACCAGGATCCATCAGGATAAGGTCCTTAGGATTAGCCCAAAGCCAAACCGGTTAGTTCGCACAGTGGGTCAACACTCGCTGTCCTTAACATAAACTTTTTATTTTTCCATCAACACGGCCATTAAAAGGCTTGTTTTTGTGTGACAAGCTGTAGTTTTTATTGGTACCATTTTTGGGGGGGTACATATAATGTATTCTATAACTTTTATTAAATTTCTTTGGAGAACAGGGAAAAATAACACCTTTTTTTCACATTGCTAATCATACAGTACAAATGACATTTTTTCTGCATGTTGGTGTGATTACGGCAATAACAAAATTATACTCTTATAGGTTTTTCTGCTTTTGCACAATAAAACCCTATTTTCTTTAGAAATTATTATTTTTTGCATTGCTGCATTCAAAGTCCCATAACCTTTTTACTTTTTCATTGATGGAACTCTAAGAGGGCTTCTTTTTTGCACGATTAGCTTTAGTTTTTATGATACCATTTTGGGGTACATACGATTTTCTAGATCACTTTTATTTCATTTTTTGGGAAACAAAATAAGCATTTGGCACAGTTTTAAACATTTTTTCCCTATTTTTGCTATGCAGGATAAATAGTGTGTTCAAATTATCTTTTAGTTTTTTTTCAAGAGTGAAAAGAGGGCAGAAAGCTGTATTTTACTACTTTTCTTTTACAATTTTTAAATCTTTTTTGAACATTTTTTAAGTACCAGTAAGAGAATTTAACCCCAAATCATATAATCGCAATGATAATCCATTGCAGTATGTATGTACTGCTTTGCATTATTGATATTGCTAGTGATCATATGCCATGGCAGACCCATACGCCACCCATTGGCGACCCATTGACGCTCTGTGGTGATACTGTGGTGGTCCCTGGACGTCACAGAGGAAGAACACTTCCTCTGTAAACCCTTTACATGCCGCAATCTAAATTGAATGTGGCACTTAAGGCATTAACAGCATAGATCAGTATTTTCACCAATCTTCGTTGTTGTAACAGAAGGTTGGCTGCCAGTCACAGCCAGCACTCGATGAAGATAGCATGGGCTCAGCTTCTGAGCCCCTGCTATGGACAAGATGTAAGTTTATGTCCTGTTGCCTTAACTACCAGGAAACCAGGATGTAAATGCATGTCCTATAATGTTAAAGGCTTAAATAAGAACATCAAGATAGTTCACAGCTAGAGATAATAAGGAAGGCTGCAAAGAAACTCCATCATACCCTACACAAGGATGAATGCTCCTCCACACTAGCTTTTTTTAACTCTGTAATATCATTATGTTTTTTTTAACGTGAATGTCAATGGGACTTTCTAATGTTAAAAATGCATCACAAAAAGTTTGCAAGTTTGTGCTTTGCGATTTTTGTGCAATGCATTTTTAACATTAGAAAGTCCCAATGACATTCGCAAAAAAGTTAGTATGTAGGGGCCCTTAAAGTAATTTTATAATCAGGAGTGCATTGCCCTCTGACACACAAAAAGGAACTTATGCCTGTAAGATAAGGAGCTGTAAGATCTGCTCACATGTACTGACAAGGGACAGGATACAAATCCCCAACACACAGCAGGACTACAAGATCCCAGGGATATTCACATGTTCCACGCCCAAAGTTGTGTACCTGATTCTGTGTAGTAAATGTCCTGTTGGGGCCCTCTACGTTGGAGGAACAGGACAGAAACTTAAAGCAAGGATGAGGTCTTATCACCACACAATTAAACAGAGAAAGGCAGAATTCCCTGTGGTCGAGCACTTTTCTAGTCATGGACACAACTTGGAAGAAATGAAAGTTATTGTATTAAAAGGCAATTTCAGATCACAAAGCCATAGAAGAATTTGGGAATATAAATTTATATCAACTTTTGACACTTTCAAAAGGATTCATGCGTGACTGGGAAGTATGAGACATCTATAACACAGATAACACTGCTAACCTGATGATCTCTTAACACTAATTCAGGGACCATAAAACCTTCACATCTATGTTTGTGTTTCTGTTGTAGTATTCTTTTAAGTGCACATTAATCCCACCATCTCTGTGCCTTGTCATAAGTATGTGTGTATATTTAGGCACGCCTCTTCAGATCCATTTCATTATGCCTTTATGAAGGACCCTGTGAGGTCCAAAAGCTTGCGTTTACATCATGTATTTTTGTTAGTCATAAAAAGGTATATTGACAAGATTACTTAGTTTCTCTTACTGAGAAGAATCACATCAAGATAAGTTACACCAGTGAATAAATCTTAATAATATAAAGGTTATTCATTGTATAATGAAAAGTTATAACGTTCTCCAATATAGTTTCTGAATCAATACATCATGGTTTTCAAGATCCCAGCTCAATCGTTTACTTCTAGTGGATAAGTATTTGTCCAGGTTGTGTGATGGGCACACAGATGTAGTACAGATATCAGAGCTGGGTCTTGTAATAAGCCATAAGCCGTGCACCTGTGAGATCACCATCTGTCCTGGACAAGGTTTTATTCACTGCAAGTAAGCAATGTAGGGTTCTATTCAATCACAGCAAGCGGAGGACTTGATACAGAAAGTATTTTGAAAAAACAAAATCACAAACATTTACAAGGTCTATTGCAAAAAACTATTCCAATGAAAATATAAATGCAATTACAGCCATACATGCACAATAAATTGTAACATGTTTGGAGATTTTCTTTTCATTTAAAAACCCACCTTTGTAATTTTCTTGCTATAATATATTTCGGAGCTGTAGAAAATCTATTTAGAAAGCTTGAGGTTTCATATATATCAAGAAACACCTTTACGAGTTTCTTCCAGTATAATTGATTATTTGCACAGAGCCATGTATCTGTGAAGTTCAGAATACCCTAGGGAAATAATGTAAAATAGATTAGGAGATTAAATGTGAGAAAATTGGTTTTTACTAGCCACATTATTAATCTCTTTCTAAAATGAGTTTTTCATCAAAGTTTGCCATTGAGCACTTCAGCTACAGTGTCTTGATCAATAAAGGAATTAATTCAAGAAAAAATAAATCAAGGGGGAATGTGGAAAAACCTCCAGTATTTTTTCTGCAATATACACAGTTTTAAACTGTCATTTCTAAAGTACAATAAGACAAGAGAGGTGATTAATTTTATGTCATAAATGTAAAATGTCTTTTAGAGAATAGTTTGGACAGTGTGCATCTCCCCCGGGATATCTTATGAATCCCTTATGCTCAGAATAAATAAAATGTTAGTACAGTAGGTTTTCCAATTTACAACAAAAATACAGCTCCTTCTTTCAACGTTATTGAAATTATTCTTTAAGATACTGGGTTGACAGAGACAAAATTTGTAGCAGTTTTAGCTCTAGTTTCAGTATCAGAGTAGAATTTAAAACTATGGTTCCTTCCTTATTGCTATTATCTTATTGCGGCAACTAAAGTATTGTCAATATGTTGGCATATGGAAATTCTACATATAACACATGCCATGGAAGGGCATTAAAGGGGTTGTCCCGTGGCAGCAAGTGGGTCTATACACTTCTGTATGGCCATATTAATGCACTTTGTAATGTACATTGTGCATTAATTATGAGCCATACAGAAGTTATAAGAAGTTTTTCACTTACCTGCTCCGTTGCTAGCGTCCTCGTTTCCATGGAGCCGACTAATTTTCGCCGTCTAATGGCCAAATTAGCCGCGCTTGCGCAGTCCGGGTCTTCTTCTTTCCTCAATGGGGCTCCGTGTAGCTCCGCCCCGTCACGTGCCGATTCCAGCCAATCAGGAGGCTGGAATCGGCAATGGACCGCACAGAAGCCCTGCGGTCCACCGAGGGTGAAGATCCCGGCGGCCATCTTCAGCAGGTAAGTAAGAAGTCACCGGAGCGCGGGGATTCAGGTAAGCACTCTCCGGTGTTCTTTTTTAACCCCTGCATCGGGGTTGTCTCGCGCCGAACGGGGGGGGGGGTTGAAAAAAAAAAAAAACCCGTTTCGGCGCGGGACAACCCCTTTAAGTCTAAAATTATTTTTGCAACATAACTAAAAGCAATCTTCTGGAATAAAAACATTTTTCAAAAACTCCTCAATTTATCAATGCATACAGTGAAAGCTCTTTGAGACACAGAGCCAAAATTGCAGAGGTCTATCGTCCTCTAAATTCTAGAGGCTTCTTTAAAATTTGGTGGTCAATATAAAGGGACAATTCAAGGTTGGTAGAGGCTGTTAGCTAAAAATTTACTATCTCTCTCCACCCTACAACCATATGTAGGAGAAATGGCTGCAGATGCAACGCTCTTCAAAAAGACTAAAAAAAGTTAGCAATCGGCAAGTGTCTGCCACTGTTTTGCGTTGAATAGCACTGCAAGCCACCATAAGGGGAACCCTGTTTTTCCTAATAAGTAAGAATAAACACTATTTTTATAAGTAATAGCTGCCAGAAGCTTAGCTAGGATATGTTGGGCATCATAACAAACTTTTGAAAACCCATTTTAGATTTTGGAGGCTTTTAAAATTTTGCTGCAGGTGTTCCCTTCATGTCCTAGGTCATAAATACATACTTATATGTGTGCACGTATATGGTCTATACTAGATCTATGGTGACAGTATATTCACACCTTAGACGCATATATGCTCTATTGCTGAGACTACATACCAGATTCTTCAGGCTTCATGATGCACTTTTTAGGAAGAAAAAAAATTTGATAGACATTTGTTACTCTTATCTCAGAAATCGACAATTGAGACAATTATGTTGTCCGATGAACATATCCTTGTCTATTGAGAAACAATTTAATCAAACACCAACATATTTATGGTGAAGTAACCAGTTTTTGTTATCCCAGTCAGGACATAAGGACACTTTTCAAAGGGACCTAAGGGAATATTTCTAAATTAATGCAGACCTTGAGGTAAACCGTCATGCCCTTTGGAACACACGGAAAGCGTATATAAGAAGCTTGTTCATAAGATTAGGATACTACGTAAACAAAGAAAGAACCAAACGCTGCAGGAGATATTTGATAAAATAAAGGTTCTTGAAAATCAAAGCAAATTAACACAAACAACACAGAAGAAGCAAGCAGAAGAATTATTTAACTGCAGGCAGAAACTCAAAAATATATTGCTTCAGAATTCTAAAAACAACTAAAAAGAATCAATGTCCAATACTACTCACAGAACAACAAATCTGAGAAACTATTGGCTTCTCGTCTTAAGACCCAGCATCTTAAATCTCGGATCCCATATCTATTAGGCACAAATAACACCGGGAAATTAACAAATCCAATTAATATAGAAAATAGTTTTAGAAATTCTTATTCAGCCCTATATAACCTGAAATATGATCCTTTCACATCTCCTAGTGTCGCCCATCACGTTCAAACGTTTTTACAAAAGATTAATTTACCTACCATTTCAATTCTGTTAGCTTTGATTGCTGAAAAGGCGTTTTACCGAATAAATTGGGCATTTGCCTTGAGCAAATTGGGCTTAGAGGAGTCCTTTTTTCAAGTTATATATGCATTATATTCCAACTAGAGATGAGTGAGTACACTCCCTAAGGCACATTACTCGATCGAGTAGTGCCTTAGCCGAGTATCTCCCCGCTCGTCTCTAAAGATTCGGGGGCCGGCGGGGGGCGGGGAGCGGCAGGGGAGAGCAGGGAGGAATGGAGGGGAGATCTCCCTCTCTCCCGCCCGCTCCCCGCCGCAATTCAACTGTCACCCGCGCCGGCCCCGAATCTTCAGAGACGAGCGGGGAGATACTCGGCTAAGGCACTACTCACTCAAGTAATGTGCCTTAGCGAGTATACTCGCTCATCTCTAATTCCAACCCTTCAGCCTGTATCTTTACAAATGGGGCCTTATCAACAGAATTTAATATCACAAATGGTGCTACTGACTCTAGTGATATTTATCATTGTCTACTGGCCCTATTGATATTCACATTATCATTAGAACTATGATTCCAAGCCCTTATAGAAAACACCTAATTTAAAAGGGTCCTAATTGGAGACCACACACACTTGATATCACTATACGCAGATGATATTATATTAACTCTAACAGACCCTATATACTCTCTAGTTACTGCACTGGAGGTTATCAGGGCAAGCTTTCTTATTACAAAATAAATAAGCAAAAATCCAAGCTCTTACCAATGAACATTTCTGAAGATATATTATACTACATCCAAAATAAGAATTTATTCATTTGGCAGTGTGAGGGTATGAAATATCTGGTTACCACAATAACAGCTTTACGCAAAAGTGTATACTAACATAATTTCAAGGCCATACTAAATGTGTTACAGGAAGAATCTCAAAGACTTTCTAAATTTGAGATATAATGGCTATGAGGAATGGCTACTTTTAAAATAGTTTTGTCATCAAAACTCTTATATTTGTTCCATGCTCTGCCAAGACATTTATTTGCAGCTGTGAACCGATTGGTGTGACAATTTATTTGGGCACAGTGGAAACCGCGTCTAGCTAATAAAATACTTGTAAGACAAATAGGTAAGAGAACTTGGCATTCTTGATATTTACGATTACTACCTAGCTACACATGTATCTCAATTAGCCTCATGGTGGAAGTTTGAAACCCAGAAACATTGTGCACACATAGAGAACTACTTGCGAGTCATGTTTCAACTAAATCTCTGCTTTTAATCCTTATAATTACCTATACCATCATATTCTTCCCACTGTCTCACATCTTTCTAAGTGTAGAAAATATTTCCCAACCATATGAAACCCCAAGGTCCTCTTACAAGGGAATACATCTATTTGGAATTGCTACAACATGCTATCTCTTACCTGAATATTTCTAAATGGTTCTCATCAGGCAACACTACTCACTCATACCATATGATCAGTTAGCGTTTCAGTACCGTTTGACCCCTAGAGATCACTACAGATGCTTGCAAATCTGCCATTTTAAGTGCCAATAAACCCTCTTTGTTCTAGGCCAACCTAAATATACTCAAGATATTTTATAGAGGAACTAAAAGGCTAAAGCCAATCTATATGTTATTGCATGATCAAGTAATTTTTCAATAAATATATCCACTAAGGGAATGAGAGAGGGAACTTGCTCAATCATTCACTGACAAAGAATGGAAACAAGCCTATTATCTGACACACTAATGGAAATCACACTGAGATAGTATTATACTCCAACCCGATTAGCTCAAATGTATCATAACTGTACAGCCAATTGCTGGAGAAATTGTGACAATAGGGCTACATGTCTTGTGGATCTGTTCATTTCTCCAGCAATATTGAAATTATGTGTTTCAAATGTTATGGTGGGTTGTATGGTACTGAAGGCTCCTTCTCTAACCTTTGTTGAATATTAGCTCACCTGCAATCCCACAGAAATCTTGGATACTAGAATGCAAAACACTAGCTTAATTCAATTTTATTAGACTGAAACCTTGGAAAAACACAAATGTCCCACTATAGGAGAAAATGCCTGTATGTAACATCCTTCCCAAATTCCAACACATATGAAGAGCATGGTTCTCTAGCACCTACTGTGTAGCAGGTAGACTATGTCCCCATCCCCAAGGATAAGCCTACAAGCTATTAGGGCAAGATGGCAAATGCATGGAAAACTGATAATACCACTTTTATAAACCTGGTAATTACTCTTAGATCTATATGCTGTATTTTTCTAATTCTCTTTCTTTTTTATCGTAGGTTTTATAGATTTCAATTTATTCATTAACTGCTGTACAATTGATGATGTATTCTACTTGATAGAGCATGTGTATACAGATAGTCCCCTACTTGCGAACATTTGACTTATGAATTTCGCAAGATGCGAACAATCTGTCCTGCACAGTATGATGTAATGCTATGGCATTACATCATGCTGTGCAGGGACCGGACAAGCTTCTATCAAGCCTGATAGAAGCCTGTCTGGTCAGATCGTGGTTCTAGGCAGTCGGGGGCCTTCTGAAAGGACCTAGGGCTGTCTATGCAGAGCGCCTATCAAGCCGTGCGCTTGATGGGCACTCTGCATAGGCAGCCCTGGGGCCTTTCAGGAGGTTCCCGGCTGCCTAGCAACCGCACAGCGTCCCGGATCTCATCGTGGGATGCTGTACGGGCCCCTGGCGGCAGCAGTTCCGATGAGCCGTCAGAGCGGTATTTAAAGTGTTAACAGTTCCGACAAGCAGCACGGCTCGTCGTAACTGCTGCCACCGGGTGCCCGCTGTAAGAACAGCCTGCACCCGACGTTGTATGGAGCGGGATCCACCCGCGATCCCGCTCCATACAAGCATTTGTTCGGACTTGCGAACAAATCGACTTGCGAACAAATCGACTTGCGAACAGGCTCCTGGAACGAAACCTGTTTGCAAGTAGGGGACTAACTGTATATCCTTGTACATGAAAGATGATTATTAGAGATGAGCGAGCACCAAAATGCTCGGGTGCTCGTTAGTTGGGACGAAAATTTCGCGATGCTCGAGGGTTCATTTCGAGTAACGAACCCCATTGAAGTCAATGGGCGACCCGAGCATTTTTGTATATCGCCGATGCTCGCTAAGGTTTCCATTTGTGAAAATCTGGGCAATTCAAGAAAGTGATGGGAACGACACAGCAATGGATAGGGCAGGCGAGGGGCTACATGTTGGGCTGCATCTCAAGTTCCCAGGTCCCACTATTAAGCCACAATAGCGGCAAGAGTGGCCCCCCCCCCCTCCCAACAATTTTTACTTCTGAAAAGCCCTCATTAGCAATGCATACCTTAGCTAAGCACCACACTACCTCCAACAAAACACAATCACTGCCTGCATGACACTCCGCTGCCACTTCTCCTGGGTTACATGCTGCCCAACGGCCCCCCCCCCCGCACGACCCAGTGTCCACAGCACACACCAAACTGTCCCTGCGCAGCCTTCAGCTGCCCTCATGCCATGCCACACTCATGTCTATTTATAAGTGCGTCTGCCATGAAGAGGAACCGCAGGCACACACTGCAGAGGGTTGGCACGGCTAGGCAGCGACCCTCTTTAAAAGTGGCAGGACGATAGCCCACAATGCTGTACAGAAGCAATGAGAAATATAATCCTGTGCCACCGCCATCAGGAGCTACACACGTGGGCATAGCAATGGGGAACCTATGTGCCACACACTATTCATTCTGTCAAGGTGTCTGCATGCCCCAGTCAGACCGCGGTTTTTTATAAATAGTCACAGGCAGGTACAACTCCGCAATGGGAATTCCGTGTGCACCCACAGCATGGGTGGCTCCCTGGAACCCACCCGCTGTACATAAATGTATCCCATTGCAGTGCCCTGGACAGCAGAGCTAACGTCAGATCAAATGCAGGTGGGCTTCGGCCCAAACTGCATGCCCCAGTCAGGCTCGAGTTTTTTATAAGTATACACAGGCACGTACATCTCCCTAATGGGAAGTCCATGTGGACCGACAGCATGGTTGGGTCCCAGGAAGCCACTGGCGGTACATAAATATATCCCATTGCAGTGCCCAGCACAGCTGATGTAACGTCAGCTTTAATGCAGGTGGGCAAAGAATTAATTGGATTACACTGTAGGTGAGGGCCCAAAAAAATTGGTGTACCAATAGTACTAATGTACCTCAGAAAAATTGCCCATGCCCAACCAAGAGGGCAGGTGAAACCCATTAATCGCTTTGGTTAATGTGGCTTAATTGGTAACTAGGCCTGGAGGCAGCCCAGTTAAAATAAAAATTGGTTCAGGTGCAAGTTTCAACGCTTTAATGAGCATTGAAACATATAAAAATTGTTTACAAAAATTATATGACTGAGCCTTGTGGGCCTAAGAAAAATTGCCCGTTCGGCGTGATTACATCAGGTTTCAGGAGGAGGAGCAGGAGGAGGAGGATGAATAGAATACACAGATTGATGAAGCAAAAAGGTCCCCGTTTTTGATGGTGATAGAGAACGATGCTTCCATCCGCGGGTGCAGCCTACGTATTGCTTAGGTATCGCTGCTGTCCGCTGGTGGAGAAGAGAAGTCTGGGGAAATCCAGGCTTTGTTCATCTTCATGAGTGTAAGCCTGTCGGCACTGTCGGTTGACAGGCGGGTACGCTTATCCGTGATGATTCCCCCAGCCGCACTAAACACCCTCTCTGACAAGACGCTAGCCACAGGACAAGCAAGCACCTCCAGGGCATACAGCGCGAGTTCAGGCCACGTGTCCAGCTTCGACACCCAGTAGTTGTAGGGGGCAGAAGCGTCACCGAGGACGGTCGTGCGATCGGCTACGTACTCCCTCACCATCCTTTTACAGTGCTCCCGCCAACTCAGCCTTGACTGGGGAGCGGTGACACAGTCTTGCTGGGGAGCCATAAAGCTGGCAAAGGCCTTGGAGAATGTTCCCCTGCCTGCGCTGTACATGCTGCCTGATCTCTGCGCCTCCCCTGCTACCTGGCCCTCGAAACTGCACCTTCTGCCACTAGCGCTGTCAGATGGGAATGTTACCATCAGTTTGTCCGCCAGGGTCCTGTGGTATAGCATCACTCTCGAACCCCTTTCCTCTTCGGGTATGAGAGTGGAAAGGTTCTCCTTATACCGTGGGTCGAGCAGTGTGTACACCCAGTAATCCGTAGTGGCCAGAATGCGTGTAACGCGAGGGTCTCAAGAACGGCATCCTAACATGAAGTCAGCCATGTGTGCCAGGGTACCTGTACGCAACACATGGCTGTCCTCACTAGGAAGATCACTTTCAGGATCCTCCTCCTCCTCAGGCCATACACGCTGAAAGGATGACAGGCAAGCAGCATGGGTACCCTCAGCAGTGGGCCAAGCTGTCTCTTCCCCCTCCTCCTCATGCTCCTCCCCCTCCTCCTCAACGTGCTGAGATATAGACAGGAGGGTGCTCTGACTATCCAGCGACATACTGTCTTCCCCCGGCTCCATTTCCGAGTTCAAAGCGTCTGCCTTTATGCTTTGCAGGGAACTTCTCAAGAGGCATAGCAGAGGAATGGTGACGCTAATGATTGCAGCATCCCTGCTCACCATCTGGGTAGACTCCTCAAAGTTTCCAAGGACCTGGCAGATGGCTGCCAACCAGGCCCACTCTTCTGTAAAGAATTGAGGAGGCTGACTCCCACTACGCCGCCCATGTTGGAGTTGGTATTCCACTATAGCTCTACGCTGCTCATAGAGTCTGGCCAACATGTGGAGCATAGAGTTCCACCGTGTGGGCACGTCGCACAGCAGTCGGTGCACTGGCAGATTAAACCGATGTTGCAGGGTCCGCAGGGTGGCAGCGTCCGTGTGGGACTTGCGGAAATGTGCGCTGACCCGGCGCACCTTTCCGAGCAGGTATGACAAGTGTGGGTAGCTTTTCAGAAAGCACTGAACCACCAAATTAAAGACATGGGCCAGGCATGGCATGTGCGTGAGGCTGCCGAGCTGCAGAGCCGCCACCAGGTTACGGCCGTTGTCACACACGACCATGCCCGGTTGGAGGCTCAGTGGCGAAAGCCAGCGGTCGGTCTGCTCTGTCAGACCCTGCAGCAGTTCGTGGGCCGTGTGCCTCTTCTCTCCTAAGCTGAGTAGTTTCAGCACGGCCTGCTGACGCTTGCCCACCGCTGTGCTGCCACGCCGCGCGACACCGACTGCTGGCGACGTGCTGCTGCTGCTGACACATCTTGATTGCGAGACAGAGGTTGCGTTGGAGGAGGAGGAGGGTGGTTTAGTGGAGGAAGCATACACCGCCGCAGATACCAGCACCGAGCTGGGGCCCGCAATTCTGGGGGTGGGTAGGACGTGAGCAGTCCCAGGCTCTGACTCTGTCCCAGCCTCCACTAAATTCACCCAATGTGCCGTCAGGCAGATATAGTGGCCCTGCCCACCTGTGCTTGTCCACGTGTCCGTTGTTAAGTGGACCTTGCCACTTCACAGAGGCAGTAAGGTCCCAATTACTTAATCAAGCTCACTTTTAGGACCCAAAAATATAAATTCATAAAAATTAACTTTTAATAAATATTGCTTAAAAACCTTATGGACACACAAAAAAAAAAAAATCCACTATCCAGTAGGGAATGTGAAATTGTATCATACAGTAACACTTCAAGATCAGTATCGATCTTGGACGTTTTCTTTATTATGTCTTTTACGTCCAAAAGATAGCTCTTTTTTGGGGGGGTTTCTTGGTTTTAATGTTCCAAAAAACCTATGCATTTTTTCCGAACCTGAACATGATGTCGTAATCAGCCGGAATCTACATGCAACTCATATAGTCCACTGTATAATAGACACGAGATGTTTTTATGTACAGAATAGACCTTGTAATTGCCCAGATATTTTTATGTACAAAATAGACCTTGTAATTTCCCTACGCGTTTCGCCCACTGCGTGGGCTCCTCAGGGGCTCAAGTATCTCCTGGGATGATTCCCTGGAGAAAGATTATCAGTCATCAACTGAGTATAGAAAATTGTTTATAGATTAGGACTATAATCCATTAGAGGCAATGAGTAAGTATAGGTAAGGTACTGTATTGAATTAGCACCCCACTATGAGGAGTGATCGCTGCAATAATTCCTCCTAAGCTGATATGCGGTACTTGATAGCCTAATAATATTTCCTAGAGGAACTGTGCCCAGTTATCACTTAGAGTGATGTCTTGGTCAATACCCAGATAGTCTGCGCACTAAAAAAAGTTCCCCAGGTAATGCATCGCTGTCTATTAGATCCTTTTAGTAGGTGAGTTTTGATATTCAAAGGCTATCAATAGAATAGCTCCCACTAAATAGGGTTTTTCTGCAGTCAGGCAAATTCTCAGCCTAGTGAAGGGTTGTAAGATCCCCCCCCCCCCCCCCCCCTACCAGGATCAGATAAAGCAGAATGAAATCATAAAATAAATAGAACAAGCGGCGGCATGACAGTCCTGGTGGTGGACTGCCAGCATGACTGCCACCAGGACTGTCATGCCGCCGCTTGTTCTATTTATTTTATGATTTCATTCTGCTTTATCTGATCCTGATAGGGGGGGGAATCTTACAACCCTTCACTAGGCTGAGAATTTGCCTAACTCGAACATCGGGTGGTGCTCGTTTCGAATAACGAGCATCTCGAACACGCTAATACTCGAACGAGTATCAAGTTCGGACGAGTACGTTCGCTCATCTCTAATGATTATCTTATTTGTTGAACTCTGTTTTACAATTTAAAATTTGGATAAAAGCCAAAAACAAAACAAGAATTTTATGAATTGCGGACATACCAATGTGGGAATCTCAACAAATGTGGTGACAAGGTGATAAAATGGTTTTCTGATACTTAGTCTACACCATCAGAATAAACATTTGGCAAGGAGCAACTTCATATTATCATTAGAACCATTATCCCAAGGAGCCTATTGGCAAGGAGTGTAGTTATGAAAAACAAATTGCACTTTACAGCTGCTTGTATATATTATAGGCGCAGTATGGAGATATATTGTTGCTTCAACATACTGTAAATAATAAAGTGTAATAATAAAGTGTAACTTACTGCTGAGTTAATATTTATGTATTATTGCTGTCAAGTTGTGTTTGTTATTCTGTGCTAAATTTTATCTTGTATGCATATTTCCTCAACAACACAGAAGCCTCTGCTATCTATAAAGTAGCTGATGTTGTTTCCGTTCTGGCTCGTTCTCCTTGTATTTCTGGTTAGAGATTGTGATACATCTTTTTTTTTATTGATGTACAGTATTTCATTGGCCTCTCTTGCTAAGTGAATAATCTTTTCTCTGGTGCTTAAGAACTACATAAACTAGGAATAGATCTCTTGAGTTACAGTATCTTTAATAATACAGTGCTAACTTTTTTCATAGCATGGGTGTGTAATTTGCTAGTGTTTTCAAGGGACCATATATGCACTTATTTGCCATATTTTTTGAAATAGAAGACATAATTTTTAGGAGGCATTGCCGTGGATCACCAAAATGAGTGTCAATAACCTCGCTGTAAGGTGTGAGGATAGTATTCTCACACATAATATGTGTGCAACCTGGTATGTTTTTGCAATATATGCTTTACTAATAGTATTACTAGTAATCATATTACTGTATGATTACCAAGAAGATAGGGTAAATACTATATTTTTCACGTTGCTACAATTTTACAAATCACATGTATGAGAAGCCTATTCTTTCCCATGGATTCCTTCACACATGCGATGTTTTGTAGCATGCAACAACCCAACACAAAAACCTTGCAGGTTCGGCAATATGCACACGAATCGTGAGGTTTTGTAGCCCATCTTTCCCTATGGAGCCTTCCTCTCTGTTGCATTGCACGAAAACGCAATTTTTGTGCGGTGCGATGCAACTTTGACATTAGAAAATCCTACTGTCAAAGCCTAAACTAAGCCCTGGCTGCAGAAAAGATTAAAAAAAGAATACATACATCACCTTATAAGCGCTCTCCGACACCGCCACAACATCTCCCTGGGTCCCAGCACTGTTTTATGATCTTCTGGCCGGCGATTGAAAAATCCCCGCCTCCTGGAAGAGATGGCTGTCATTGGCTGACGTTTAGCCAATCACAGCAAGTGCTCGATGAATGGCTGTGATTGAACCAAGTATACATGTACCTTTGGTGCAGCTCTTCAAAGGGACACATGAAATGTGAATCGTTATGTTCTGTTTCATACAATATTGCTGTTGGTGGTCATAATGCAGTTAGTATTTAGTTCTGCAATATAAAGGAGTGCCACCAGATTCATCTTGTGCAAGGGTTACATAAAACATTATTGCAATGGGAGCACTGTTAGGATGATGTGTGTAAAGGCAGGATGCTGCATTGAGGAGGGTTTTAGATACCTTTAAAGTAGGAGTAGTTTCCCAGTAGTGGAGTTGTTGCTGTTAATACAGTTCCGCAGTGAGTGTGACTAGGAATGTTTGCCAAGCACCATTGACAGTGAGAAAAAAAAGGTCTGTTCCAAATCTTGTGTGTGATGTGGAAGGAGAAATGTCATAGATTAGCTGCAGAATTGTTGTTGATGTACAAGCCTGACGAGTGTGTTTTTCCACCAACCGTGATCCTGGGAGGGGCGGTATTCCTTTAAAGGCTTGGAGAAAGGTGGGTCATAAGAGCTCCAGTGTATAGCCAGCAGCCAATGCTCCAGAATAAACGGGCATGATGACCAGTGGGACTTGAGAGTACGCAGTGAAGTGTTGAGTTATTGTCACTGGTGAGTCATTACAACTTCAAGCATTGTGTCTTCCGTTTTTGAAAGAGACTGTAATAGCAAAGCTTTTTGAATCCTGGGAAACTACCAGCTCATTTTAAGAAAAGTGAGTTCTGTGTTTTAACCCTTTAAGGACCAGGCTCTTTTGTACCTTAAGGACCAGACTCTTTTTAGGGATTTTACCTACGTGGTGCTTTAACTGGCCTATTTTTTTTTTCTTCAGCTACCAAAATTATTTTTGATGAGGTTTTTTTTTTCTGTGACATATAGGGCTATTTTTTAAATATCATATTTGCTGACCTTTTTCCCCATTTTTTAGTTTTATTGGGGGTAAAAAGCTAAAAAAAAATTTTTTTTAACATTTAGAGTTATTTTTTTATGTTTCAAAAGTATTTATTGAGAGTAATTTCAAACCGCTGGCAACATTCCTGCCGCACAGGCCCCATGCAGGGGGACAACAGGAATTCTTGGTGTAGTTAGAATTGATTGTTACCAAGAAATATTTATCAACTTATATAAACTTTTACAAATATAAAACCAACAATGTATAGGGTGGGGAGTGGAGGGGGGGATGATAGGGTTTTACAGTACTACACAATATAAGCACTTTGTTTGTATTGAACAGCAAGTCGGGATGGTGTTTTTTTAATTATTTATTTATTTTTCAGTTTTCTTAATTTATCTAATCATCTATCTTTCTCATTAATGATACGCTTTAGGTTCAAGTGGTCGGTGATGTTGCTAGAGTTGGAAGTGGTAATGTAGATTAGTAGAGATGAGCGAACGTACTCGTTTCAAGTAATTACTCGATCGAGCACCGCGATTTTCGAGTACTTCCGTACTCGGGTGAAAAGATTCGGGGGGCGCCGGGGGGCGGGGGGAGGCGTGGCGGAGCAGGGGGTAGCAGCGGGGGGTAGTAGCAGGGAACAGGGGGGAGCCCTCTCTCTCTCCCTCTCCCCCCCACTCCCCGCTGCAAGCCCCCACTCACCCACGGTGCCCCCCGAATCTTTTCGCCCAAGTATGGAAGTACTCGAAAATCGCGGCGCTCGGGCGAAAAAGGGGCGTGGCCGAGTAGGTTCGCTCATCTCTATAGATTAGGGATATTGGTAAAGGTGATCCATGGTTCCCATACAGACTGTGCTATCTTGTCCTGGCGTATTGCAGTCAACCTCTCATTCAGAAGAGTCCTGTTAATTCGGGTGATTAGGGAATTAAATGGATTCAAGCTGTCATAGTGATAAGCTGCATAAGCTTAAGGGGAGCATTAAGCATCTTTTGGGGTTTATTGCCCAGTAGTAGTATGAACAGATCTAATCCAAGAAAAAATCCTGTGACTGAGGAAATAAAATAAGTAACCCTTTTCCAGAAAGCCTGCACCAGATATGTAGATGGGATCCAATGTTGCCACATTCTCTAAAACACAGATTGGATACCTCGGGATAAATAGCATGTATGTGAGATGGCACCAAGTATGCTCTATGTAGCACCTTTAGGAAAGTCTCAGTAAGACTAACTTGCCAACTATTTTTGCTTGGACTCTCGCTGCAATAGCACCATCTTTCTATAGATAATCATTTAAGTCTGATTTCCATTGGGTCATGTAAGGCAATTTGTCTTGTTGTGCTTTATTTAGTGCACTGTAGAGGTGTGACAATGTGATTGGATAGATTGCACAATATTTGCAGAGTGCCTCTAGTGGGTTCATTTCTACCTTAGACTCTGAGGTAATCAGAGATAACCAGAAATGGAATACCTGAACTATTCTTCACCACTCGGTTGGGGTAGATTGAAAATGGTTTCTGAAAGCGGATAGTGAGGTTAGCTTACCATGAAGCAGGAAGTCATTTAGGGTAGTTATTTTATCAAACTGCCACCTGGAAAAGCTTAGGGCATCCAGCCCGGGGAAAAAATGCTGTGTTAGACAGGAGCAGAGTCAGAGGTTAGGGACCAGAACAAGACATGAACTTGAATTGAACCTGACACCATGGCAAGATGAAGAAGAATGAAAGTGGAGCTGAATTTTGGAGACTAGTTGGAAGAGTAGACTTGGTCCAGAGCAGGGTTGGTCAGTTATGGGGACATAATTGCAGATTCTCTATGGAAACCCACAGAGAGGAGTTAGATCCTGCAAAAATTGGTGGAATTTGGGCTAAACAGGCTGCCTTATCGTAGTTAAGGTGGTTAGGAACCGATAGGCCGCCGGACTTTTTGTGGAAGGACATGATTCTCTTTGGTATCCTGGGGCATTTATGAGACCAAATAATAATAATAAATAATAATAATAAACTTTATTTGTATAGTGCCATCATATTCCGCAGCGCTTAAAAAATAAATAAAATAAATAAAAAACATAATTGTTTTTTGTAGTGCATGTATGGCCTGATGTGGTACTGGAACTGTGAGTGTTCTAAAAAAGTATAGTATCCTTGGTAAAAGCACCATTTTGATACTGTGGATCCGGCCTATCCAGGATAGGTAGGGGCATTCCCATTTTATTAGGTCTTGCTTAAGCTTCAGGAAAAGGGGTTCATAGTTCCACTTATAGATTACTTGTTAATTTGATATCAAGTTAGGGTAAATTTTGTGGACAGATGTGAAATCTGAAATTATTATCAATGAGTTTTTGAATGTGGGGGGAGGGGGGCATCACAGTGAAGAATTTCAGATTTTGATTGGTTAATTTTAAGGCCTGAGGCCATCTCAAATTTTCCTAAAACAGACAAGAGATTGGGAAGAGAGGTCAGGTGTTTTGTCAGGGTCAGGAGAAGGTCATCGGCAAAGAGGCTAAATTTTTAATTTTGCGAATGCACAGGGACCCCAAATAAATTAGGGTTATTGCATATGGCTATAGCTAGGGGTTCTATTGCCAGCGCAAATAGGGCTGGGGAGAGTGGACACCCCTGTCTAGTGCCTTTTAGTATATTAACAGAAATGGATCTGGTAGAGGGGATCTTAAGAAATGCTGTAGGTTTAGAGTAAAGGGCTGAAATGAGGTTCAGGAAAGGCCCCCCAAATCCCATTCAATGAAGAACGAGTTGCAGGTGAGACCATGATAAGCTATCGAAAGCTTTTTCGAGATCGAGGGTGAGAACTGTTAATTATGTTTTTTGGATGTTTGCAATGTGGATAAGATTTATTTTTTTGCGGACATTGTCAGGTGCCTGCCTGCCTGGCATGAACCTCACTTGGGCTTGGTGTACCAAAGAAGGGAGGAATTTATTGAGTCTAAAGGCCATGATGGACGTGAGGAGTTTAAGGTCAATATTTAGGAGGGAAATGGGCCTGTAGCTAGAAGGGATTGTAGGATCCCTTCCAGGTTTCGGCATGGCCTTTATGAGGACTTGTAGGAAGTCGGGGTGACTTTGGCCCTTTTTGAAGGATATGGTTATATGATTCAACCAGGTGTAGCATTAATATTGAAGCAAATTTCTTATATTACTGGCTTGTGTAGTCATCTGGTCCAGGAGCTTTGCCTTTCTTAAGACGTTTAATTGCCCATTCAACATCTTCTAAAGTGACATCCAGGTTGAGGCCTGAAAGAGCAGAGTCAGACATTCTAGGAAGATCAAGTTGGGAAAGAAAGAAGTTTGTTTGGGCATTGGAGTTGGGCTCGGGTGCTGTATAGAGCTTCTGATAATATTGGTGTAAGGTGGAATATATTTTGTCTGGGTTAGAGGGAAAAATACCTGCTCGGGTTTGAATTTTATGTATAGCATCGAGTGTTTGTCTCCCTCTAAGTTTACGCGCTAGCAAGCGATCTGGCTTATTTGCATATTGGTAGTACATGGTTTATGTCCAGGCTAGTGCCTTTTCAGTTTTATGGATTAGGATGGACGTTTCGATATATGATATGTATGGTTTTGGATTACAGGGCGCAAACGGCGACGGTTTTGATTGGTGTCAGCTTTGGGTCATTTTCTTTCTTATGTATATATTTTTAATTTATTCCGTAATTTTGCTTTACCTTTTTATGTAATTATTTTTTTTTTACTATCTATGTCCCCCATGATGTCATATAAGACCTCTGGGGGACATTCATATGGTCTTTTTTCTTTTATTTCAAATTATTCTGCCGTAGCTAGGAGCCTCAGTTACAGGCAAAACATCCCCCTGTAGTGACAACAGTCTCTGGCAGAGCTGATCAGGGTTTGCTATGACCCTTCAACTATGCTGTGCCAGGGGATTCCGCCAGTCACGTGACCGCCGCCGCACATAGTGTAAGAAACACTTTAACTCTTTAGTACATAGCACTCATTGAGCGCTGTGTACTAGGGAAAGGAAAAGGCAGAAGTGGTTAAAACCACTTCTCTCTCCTCCTCTAGGTTATGAGCTGTGTCTAACAGCTGACAATCCGTCTTGCTTCTTTCTGATTGATTGCAGAAGCAGGGGCTTTAATCCCGCGACGCATTTTTACTATCAGCTGGGATTAAAACCCAGGGCCAAGTGCCGTAAATTTACTGTGCTTGGTCCTTAATGGGTTAAGAGTCCTCCTGTTGTCAAGGCATCCTCCTTATTTCATGCCATCCTAACAAGAACTCTACACTCCACTCCACGCCTTTGAGAGAGAAGCAATTTTTAGGGCCATCCAGCACCCAATTTGGGACACTTTTTACCAGTTGTTGTATGTCACAGAGCTATGGGATTTCAAGGCATTTCTCAATCTAAATCGATATTTCCCTAGCATTTTATCTAGTTCATCTAAATTGTCCAATTATTTGTGTAATTTTAATAAAAGTTCTGAAAATTGCACACCAAAACAAAAAAGGGTATAATTATTTCAGTTTCCATGGTTATCCAGTTTAGGTCCTTTTGATTTAAAGAAAAAGCAATTACTATACTTTGAAAAGTTTGTAAAGTATAGGTTTGGTGAATTATATAAATGTTAAAAAATGCCTAATACAAATATGAAATTTGAATGTGAATTTAAGCCACTGCTTTCAGTAGTTGGACTTCTGCCAATGACACAACAGGCACAGGATGTTGTCAAACGATCTGGGTTTGCTTACAAGCCACAGGGAATCCACAGGAAATATGAGAACTCTGCGGCTACTTTGCTGTGAGTTTAGATCGCTTTTGAGTGTTAGCCCCCTAACAGTCACATTAAAATTGGAAAAACATTCCCAAAAATGTGACTCCTTTATCATAGATTTAGAATTTGTCTTCTGTAAATATATTTGGTGCAGAACGTAGTTTTTAACTCTTTAGTCGTCATAACTTTTTAATGTTTACATCAATGTAGCTGTATACGACCTTGTATTTTGTGGGACAAGTTCTAGTTTTTATGGGAACCCATTTGGGATTCTTATAAAGTATTTAATAAAAGACAAACAAAAGAACCAGCTCACCTCAGCTGCACATCAAACAATCCACATGAAAAGCAAACAGGAAGGGATTCAGCGTCGACGGATAAAATTGAAGTGCTTTATTGAATGCCCAAGCTTAAAACCATGAAATATATGCGACATATACAATAAGCATGCAGACAGAAAATAAAAAGGTTCAGTTAACGAGTTTATTGCTGAATGCCTTTAACTTATGACCTGAAAGGGTGTGTTACTAGCAGAGCATATGAGCATTGATAATGAATGGTACCTCCCACTGAAACATATCACATGACCATAATATGCATTTAAAATACAAAGAAAAAATATTAAATTTCATATTACCAAATCTGGGAAGAATTTATAATGCAAAATCAAATTATTATGTTGATTTAAACCATTAGGGAAAGTAGTGTTTAGTTTTAGGATCCAGACCGCCTCCCTATTCAGAAACACTCATCTTCAATTACCACCTCGTAATTACCATGCTGGATAAATAATGTAATATTTTATAGTACAGGATGCTATGGATGTGGCAATACCAATTATGTGTAGAATTTTTCGTTCTTTTTATTTTTTCAATATTGCGTACAGGAAAAAAAAATTCTGCAAAAGCATATGCTGCAGTCAACAATGACTGCAGCATTTGTGGGGTTAAATGGATTCTGTCACCACCGAACAGCACCATAAACTAAGTTATAGTGTTGTTTGGTGAGGGATGAGAGGTGCCAGGGAGCCAGGGGATGTATTTTTTATAGTTACCTGTTCCTCCATTCCAAAGGTATCCGCTGGTAAAATCACACTCGTCTCAGACTGCTGTGCATGCACTTCAATAGAAGTCTACGGAAAGAGTTCCAGACCACACATGGACTTTGAGCAGATGCCACAGGAACAGAGGAGTGGGTGACTAAAAAAATACATCCTCCAGCTCCCTGCCACTTGTGTTGCTGTTTGGTGGTGACAGATTCCCTTTAAACTGAGTAGAGATGTAATCAGATGAGCAATTGCTCATCTTCTAACACCTTTTCTAGGAAAGAAAGACCCTTGAATCTGGCAGTCAGAGAGCAAATATGTTCTCTGATTGCTGTAGTCCTTGTTACTCCTTCACTGGATCAGATAGGAAAATTACAGATCTTTCTGCACTGTCTGTTCCTCCCCTGCTAATGCACCCTCCCCTCGGTTCACAGAAGTGACAGCTGTAAATTCAGTATTCCTGAGCCCACTTCAAATAGCTGTAACTCTGGTTCTATTAACACTACTGACTACTAATTGTAATTTTAAAGCCAAAAAACAGAGCTACAACCAAAATAGAATTAGCACAGTTTGTCCAAAACTGTAATGTGCCTTTCCTGCAGAACCAGTTCTGTTCAGGGTAATCTGTAGGCGGTTAAAGAGCAATTATGGTGATATAGGTGTATTAAAAAATGTATGTGTTGTATTCATGTTTGTTTTATATTATGTAAGTGTATATTTAGGCCCAATGTGCACGGGTGGATCGCATTCCACATGCGGAAGCCTGCAGCGGAATTTGACCCTGCCCACAACCGAGTCTTCTGCGTGCCTGTCCATGTCTTCTATTTTCTTCACTGTGTATGTGTGCGAAAGCACCGGCAGGTGCACCGCCACACACGTGCAGTGGAGTTTGTTTTCTTTTAAGCTCTTGCTTTCCTGCGGAATCCATGGCCCATCCGCAATTGAATTGTGGATGGGCCACGGATTGTACGGCTTACATTGACTTCAATGGAAGCCATCCATGCGGGAACCACACTGAAATGGCTCATGCTGTGATTTTGTTTTCATGGTTGGCAAAACAAATTCACATGCTTTAATCCATGTGCGGACAACCATGCTTCCCTATGGGCGGCTTGATTCCGCAAATCAGATCCGCCAATGGATATTGGGCCTTATGCTTGGTTCTCCGGTAAGTAAATTAATAATCTTAGCAAGCCAGACACAATCAAACAAAAAGGAGCGAGTAGTGCCTTAGCCGAGTATCTCCCCACTCATCTCAAAAGATTTGGGGGCCGGCGCTGGTGACAGGTGAGCTGTGGCGGGGAGCAGGGAGGAGCGGGGGGGGAGAGAGAGATCTCCCCTCCATTACTTCCCGCTCTCCCCCGCTGCTCCCCGCCCGCCGCCGGCCCCCAAGTTTTTAGAGATGAGCGGGGAGATACTCAGCTAAGGAATTACTCGCTCGAGTAGAGATGAGCGAACGTACTCGTCCGAGCTTGATGCTCGTTCGAGTATTAGCGTGTTCGTGATGCTCGTTACTAGAGGCGAGCACCACGCGATGTTCGAGTTACTTTCACTTTCTTCTCGGAGACGTTAGCGTGCTTTTCTGGCCAATAGAAAGACAGGGAAGGCATTACAACTTCCCCCTGCGACGTTCAAGCCCTATACCACCCCCCTGCAGTGAGTGGCTGGCGAGATCAGGTGTCACCCGAGTATATAAATCGGCCCCTCCCGCGGCTCGCCACAGATGCTTTCTGACAGAGATCAGGGAAAGTGCTGCTGATGCCGGAGCTGCTATAGGGAGAGTGTTAGGATTGATTTTAGGCTTCAAGAACTCCAACGGTCCTTCTTAGGGCCACATCTGACCGTGTGCAGTACTGTTGAGGCTGCTTTTTGCAGTATTTCCCTTTTTTTTTTTTGGTATATCGACCGTGCAGAGCATTGCGTCCAGAGCATTGCATCCTGCAGTAATTTTACATAGTCCAGGGCCAGTGGTGGTGGTGAGGCAGGGACATTGAAAGACATATACAGTCTATATAGGCAGTGGGCTTTTCCAAAAAAATTTGGGAAAAAAAATCTATTTGGGCTGCCTGTGACCGTCCTGACTGTACTGCGTCTCTGCTGGGGGTAGTTGTCCTAATTCATATGCAGCCAGCTAAGTGTTACAGCAGGCTTGCGCAAAATTCTTTCCTGGCTCTGCGTTGCCTCTTACATCACCGCTGTCATCCTGTCCAGAGTGAAACAGTCTGCAGTAATTTTACATAGTCCAGGGCCAGTAATGGTGGTGAGGCAGGGACAGTGAAAGACATATACAGTCTATATAGGCAGTGGGCTTTTCCAAAAAAATTTGGGAAAAAAAATCTATTTGGGCTGCCTGTGACCGTCCTGACTGTACTGCGTCTCTGCTGGGGGTAGTTGTCCTAATTCATACGCAGCCAGCTAAGTGTTACAGCAGGCTTGCACAAAATTCTTTCCTGGCTCTGCGTTGCCTCTTACATCACCGCTGTCATCCTGTCCAGAGTGAAACAGTCTGCAGTAATTTTACATAGTCCAGGGCCAGTAGTGGTGGTGAGGCAGGGACAGTGAAAGACATATACAGTCTATATAGGCAGAGGGCTTTTCCAAAAAAATTTGGGAAAAAAAATCTATTTGGGCTGCCTTTGACCTTCCTGACTGTACTGCGTCTCTGCTGGGGGTAGTTGTCCTAATTCATACGCAGCCAGCTAAGTGTTACAGCAGGCTTGCGCAAAATTCTTTCCTGGCTCTACTGTGCGTTCCGTAAGCGAAGTCAGCCTCCAACCACAGGCCAATAAGCGGCACATTTAATTACAGCGTTCTGTTTCTGCACTACTGGTAATACAGCATGCTGAGGGGTAGGGGTAGGCCTAGAGGACGTGGACGCGGGCGAGGACGCGGAGGCCCAAGTCAGGGTGTGGGCACAGGCCGAGCTCCTGATCCAGGTGTATCGCAGCCGACTGCTGCGGGATTAGGAGAGAGGCACGTTTCTGGCGCCCCACATTCATCTCACAATTAATGAGTCACAGTAATTAGCAAAAAAATACGGAACATGGAGTCTGAACTGTGTTTTCACTAGTTTGTTGGCTTGAAAAAGACCTTGTTTGTAGGTCGAAACGTCGCCTCTTTTAAAAAAGTGAAACAATAAAATATGCTCCTTTAATCAAGAAGCCTTTTTTTTGCATCATTATATGCTGCCACAGCTTTGCTACAATTAATGAGTCCACGCGGTAGACCTTTATTAGAAAATGAGCAGTGTGAGCAGGTCCTGTCGTGGATGGCAGAAAGTGCATCCAACAATCTATCGACCACCCAGAGTTCTGCGCCGTCCACTGCTGCAACTCTGAATCCTCTGGCTGCTGCTCCTCCTTCCTCGCAGCCTCCTCACTCCATTACAATGACACATTCTGAGGAGCAGGCAGACTCCTAGGAACTGTTCTCGGGCCCCTGCCCAGAATGGGCAGCAATGGTTCCGAATCCTCTCCCACTGGAGGAGTTTGTCGTGACCGATGCCCAACCTTTGGAAAGTTCCCGGGGTCCGGGGGATGAGGCTGGGGACTTCTGGCAACTGTCTCAAGACCTTTCAGTGGGTGAGGAGGACGATAACGATGAGACACAGTTGTCTATCAGTGAGGTAGTAGTAAGGGCAGTAAGTCCGAGGGAGGAGCGCACAGAGGATTCGGAGGAAGAGCAGCAGGACGATGAGGTCACTGACCCCACCTGGTTTGCTACGCCTACTGAGGACAGGTCTTCAGAGGGGGAGGCAAGTGCAGCAGCAGGGCAGGTTGGAAGAGGCAGTGCGGTTGCCAGGGGTAGAGGCAGGGCCAGACCGAATAATCCACCAACTGTTTCCCAAAGCGCCCCCTCGCGCCATGCCACCCTGCAGAGGCCGAGGTGCTCAAAGGTCTGGCAGTTTTTCACTGAGAGTGCAGACGACCGACGAACAGTGGTGTGCAACCTTTGTCGCGCCAAGATTAGCCGGGGAGCCACCACCACCAGCCTCACCACCACCAGCATGCGCAGACATATGATGGCCAAGCACCCCACAAGGTGGGACGAAGGCCGTTCACCGCCTCCGGTTTGCACCGCTGCCTCTCCCCCTGTGCCCCAACCTGCCACTGAGATCCAACCCCCCCTCTCAGGACACAGGCACTACCGTCTCCTGGCCTGCACCCACACCCTCACCTCCGCTGTCCTCGGCCCCATCCACTAATGTCTCTCAGCGCACCGTCCAGCCGTCGCTAGCGCAAGTGTTGGAGCGCAAGCGCAAGTACGCCGCCACGCACCCGCACGCTCAAGCGTTAAACGTGCACATAGCCAAATTTATCAGCCTGGAGATGCTGCCGTATAGGGTTGTGGAAACGGAGGCTTTCAAAGGTATGATGGCGGCGGCGGCCCCGCGCTACTCAGTTCCCAGTCGCCACTACTTTTCCCGATGTGCTGTCCCAGCCCTGCACGACCACGTCTCCCGCAACATTGTACGCGCCCTGACCAATGCGGTTACTGCCAAGGTCCACTTAACAACGGACACGTGGACAAGCACAGGCGGGCAGGGCCACTATATCTCCCTGACGGCACATTGGGTGAATTTAGTGGAGGCTGGGACAGAGTCAGAGCCTGGGACCGCTCATGTCCTACCCACCCCCAGCTCGGTGGTGGTATCTGCGGCGGTGTATGCTTTCTCCACTAAACCACCCTCCTCCTCCTCCTCCTCCTCCTCCGCAACCTCTGTCTCACAATCAAGATGTGTCAGCAGCAGCACGTCGCCAGCAGTCGGTGTCGCGCGGCACGGCAGCACAGCGGTGGGCAAGCGTCAGCAGACCGTGCTGAAACAACTCAGCTTAGGAGAGAAGAGGCACACGGCCCACGAACTGCTGCACGGTCTGACAGAGCGGACCGACCGCTGGCTTGCGCCGCTGAGCCTCCAACCGGGCATGGTCGTGTGTGACAACGGCCGTAACCTGGTGGTGGCTCTGCAGCTCGGCAGCCTCACGCACGTGCCATGCCTGGCCCACGTCTTTAATTTGGTGGTTCAGCGCTTTCTGAAAAGCTACCCACGCTTGTCAGACCTACTCGGAAAGGTGCGCCGGCTCTGCGCACATTTCCGCAAATCCCACACGGACGCTGCCACCCTGCGCACCCTGCAACATCGGTTTCATCTGCCAGTGCATCGACTGCTGTGCGACGTGCCCACACGGTGGAACTCTACGCTCCACATGTTGGCCAGGCTCTATGAGCAGCGTAGAGCTATAGTGGAATACCAACTCCAACATGGGCGGCGCAGTGGGAGTCAGCCTCCTCAATTCTTTACAGAAGAGTGGGCCTGGTTGGCAGACATCTGCCAGGTCCTTGGAAACTTTGAGGAGTCTACCCAGATGGTGAGCGGCGATGCTGCAATCATTAGCGTCACCATTCCTCTGCTATGCCTCTTGAGAAGTTCCCTGCAAAGCATAAAGGCAGACGCTTTGCGCTCGGAAACAGAGGCGGGGGAAGACATTATGTCGCTGGATAGTCAGAGCACCCTCCTGTCTATATCTCAGCGCGTTGAGGAGGAGGAGGAGCATGAGGAGGAGGGGGAAGAGACAGCTTGGCCCACTGCTGAGGGTACCCATGCTGCTTGCCTGTCATTAGAGATGAGCGAGCACCAAAATGCTCGAGTGCTCGTTACTCGAGTCGAACTTTCAGTGATGCTCGAGAGTTCGTTTCGAGTAACGAACCCCATTGAAGTCAATGGGCGACTCGAGCATTTTTGTATATGACTGGTGCTCTGCTAAGGTTTTCATTTGTGAAAATCTTAGCAAATCACCAAAGTCATGTAAAAAACACAGAAATGGATAGGGCAGGCGAGGAGCAACATGCAGGGCTGCATTTCGGGCTCCGAGGTCTCACTATTAAGCCACAATAGCGGCAAGAGTGCCCCCCCCCCCTCCACTGTCAGCATAAAGATTGCTCTCCTCTGCCACAGCTGTAACAGCTGTGGCAGAGAAGAACGATGTTAGCCTGTTGAATTCAATGGAGCCGGCATTACAGCCGGCTCCATTGAAAGCAATGGGCTGCCGGCGATCGCGGGATTTTACGGGAAGGGCTTAAAAATATAAGCCCTTACCTGAAAATCATCCTAAAATGTGTAAACATAAAAAAAATATGTATACTCACTAGAGATGAGCGAGCACCAAAATGCTCGGGTGCTCGTTACTCGTGACGAAATTATCGCGATGCTCGAGGGTTCGTTTCGAGTAACGAACCCCATTGAAGTCAATGGGCGACCCGAGCATTTTTGTATATCGCCGATGCAGGCATTTTCTTCAATGGAGCCTCTGCTGCTGCCGGCGACTTCATTGAAGACAATGGTCCGCTGGCACACCTGAATTCTTTTTCTGGGAAGGGCTTTACATAAAAGCCATTCCCTGGAAATGAATTAAAAGTGATTTAAAAAACAAAAAAAATAGATACTCACCTCCTTTCAGCTGCCGGGGCACAGCAGCGTCTTCTCCTGCTGTCCCCTGAACTGTGGTGCTGAACTGCTGTCATTCAGCTGAGAGCTGCGCTGAACCAATCAGAGGCAGCATTCACTCACCCATTCATGAATTCATGAATGGGTGTGAGTGAGATCTGCCTCTGATTGGTCAGGCTGTGACCAACTAGAGGCTGCTCATTCAGCAGGCGGGGATTTTAAATGCTGAATACTAAAGAGAGCAGTTCAGAGAACTGCAGCCGGCCGATGCTGAACTCCGTCTGCCGGGACCAGGTGAGTATATATATATTTTTTATTTTTACACATTTCTGGATGAATTGCAGGGAAGGGCTTATGTATTTAAGCCCTTCCCGAAAATTTATTGTGCGATCGCCGGCAGCCCATTGCTTTCAATGGAGCCGGCTGTATTGCCGGCTCCATTGAATTCAATGGGCTAACATCGTTCTGCCGGGACAAGGTGAGTATATATTTTTTTTTAATTTTTACACATTTTAGGATGATTTTCAGGTAAGGGCTTATATTTTTAAGCCCTTCCCGAAAATTCATCCCGCGCTAGCCGGCAGCTCATTGCTTTCAATGGAGCCGGCTGTATTGCTGGCTCCATTGAATTCAATGGTCAGTGCTCATTTAATCGAGACGAGCACCGCATGGTGCTCGTCTCGAATAACGAGCATCTCGAGCACCCTAATACTCGAACGAGCATCAAGCTCAGACGAGTATGCTCGCTCATCTCTACCTGTCATCCTTTCAGCGTGTATGGCCTGAGGAGGAGGAGGAGGAGGTGGAGGATCCTGAAAGTGATCTTCCTAGTGAGGACAGCCATGTGTTGCGTACAGGTACCCTGGCACACATGGCTGACTTCATGTTAGGATGTCTTTCTCGTGACCCTCGCATTACACACATTCTGGCCACTACGGATTACTGGGTGTACACACTGCTCGACCCACGGTATAAGGAGAACCTTTCCACTCTCATACCCAAAGAGGAAAGGGGTTCGAGAGTGATGCTATACCACAGAACCCTGGCGGACAAGCTGATGGTAAAATTCCCATCCGACAGCGCTAGTGGCAGAAGGCGCAGTTCCGAGGGCCAGGTAACAGGGGAGGCGCGGAGATCAGGCAGCATGTACAGCACAGGCAGGGGAACACTCTCTAAGGCCTTTGACAGCTTTCTGGCTCCCCAGTGAGACTGTGTCACCGCTCCCCAGTCAAGGCTGAGTCGGCGGGAGCACTGTAAATGGATGGTGAGGGAGTACGTAGCCGATCGCACGACCGTCCTCCGTGACGCCTCTGCCCCCTACAACTACTGGGTGTCGAAGCTGGACACGTGGCCTGAACTCACGCTGTATGCCCTGGAGGTGCTTGCTTGTCCTGCGGCTAGCGTCTTGTCAGAGAGGGTGTTTGGTGCGGCTGGGGGAATCATCACAGATAAGCGTACCCGCCTGTCAACCGACAGTGCCGACAGGCTTACACTCATAAAGATGAACAAAGCCTGGATTTCCCCAGACTTCTCTTCTCCACCAGCGGACAGCAGCGATACCTAAACAATACGTAGGCTGCACCCGCGGATGGAAGCATTGTTCTCTATCACCATCAAAAACGTGGACCTTTTAGCTTCATCAATCTGTGTATAATATTCATCCTCCTCCTCCTGCTCCTCCTCCTGAAACCTCACGTAATCACGCCGAACGGGCAATTTTTCTTAGACCCACAAGGCTAAGTCATATAATTTTTGTAAACAATTTTTATACGTTTCAATGCTCATTAAAGCGTTGAAACTTGCACCTGAACCAATTTTTATTTTAACTGGGCTGCCTCCAGGCCTAGTTACAAATTAAGCCACATTAACCAAAGCGATTAATGGGTTTCACTTGCCCTCTTGGTTGGGCATGGGCAATTTTTCTGACGTACATTAGTACTGTTGGTACACCAATTTTTTGGGGCCCTCGCCTACAGTGTAATCCAATAAATTTTTTGCCCACCTGCATTAAAGCTGACGTTACATCAGCTGTGCTGGGCACTGCAATGGGATATATTTATGTACCGCCGGTGGCTTCCTGGCACCCACCCATGCTGTGGGTCCACACGGAGTTGTAACTGCATGTGTCCACTTCTAAAGAACCCCAGTCTGACTGGGGCATGCAGTGTGGGCCGAAGCCCGCCTGCATCAAACCTGACGTTACCTCAGCTGTGATGGGCACTGCAATGGGATATATTTATGTACGGCCGGTGGGTTCCAGGGAGCCACCCATGCTGTCGGTCCACACGGAGTTGTAACTGCATGTGTCCACTTCTAAAGAACCCCAGTCTGACTGGGGCATGCAGTGTGGGCCGAAGCCCACCTGCATTAAACATGACATTACCTCAGCTGTGATGGGCAATGCAATGGGATATATTTATGTACCGCTGGTGGCTTCCTGGCACCCACCCATGCTGTCGGTCCACAGGGACTTCACAATAGGGAGTTGTACCTGCCTGTGTCTATGAATTAAAAACCCCGGTCAGGTTGGGGCATGCAGTGTGGGCCGAAGCCCACCTGCATTTAATCTGACGTTAGCTTTGCTGTCCAGGGCACTGCAATGGGATACATTTATGTACAGCCGGTGGGTTCCAGGGAGCCACCCATGCTGTTGGTCCACACGGAGTTGTAACTGCATGTGTCCACTTCTAAAGAACCCCAGTCTGACTGGGCCATGCAGTGTGGGCCGAAGCCCACCTGCATTAAACATGACATTACCTCAGCTGTGATGGGCAATGCAATGGGATATATTTATGTACCGCCGGTGGCTTCCTGGCACCCACCCATGCTGTCGGTCCACAGGGACTTCACAATAGGGAGTTGTACCTGCCTGTGTCTATGAATTAAAAACCCCGGTCAGGTTGGGGCATGCAGTGTGGGCCGAAGCCCACCTGCATTTAATCAGACGTTAGCTCTGCTGTCCAGGGCACTGCAATGGGATACATTTATGTACAGCCGGTGGGTTCCAGGGAGCCACCCATGCCGTGGGTGCACACGGAATTCCCATTGCGGAGTTGTACCTGCCTGTGACTATTTATAAAAAAACGCGGTCTGACTGGGGCATGCAGACACCTTGACAGAATGAATAGTGTGTGGCACATAGGTTCCCCATTGCTATGCCCACGTGTGCAGCTCCTGATGGCGGTGGCACAGGATTATATTTCTCATTGCTTCTGCACAGCATTGTGGGCTATCGCCCCGCCCCTTTTAAAGAGGGCCGCTGCCTAGCCGTGCCAACCCTCTGCAGTGTGTGCCTGCGGTTCCTCCTCATGGCAGACGCACTTATAAATAGACATGAGGGTGGTGTGGCATGAGGGCAGCTGAAGGCTGGGCAGGGACACTTTGGTGTGCGCTGTGGACACTGGGTCGTGCGGGGGGGGGGGGGGTTGGGCAGCATGTAACCCAAGAGAAGTGACAGCGGAGTGTCATGCAGGCAGTGATTGTGCTTTGTTGGAGGTAGTGTGGTGATTAGCTAAGGTATGCATTGCTAATGAGGGCTTTTCAGAATTAAAAATTGTTGGGAGGGTGGGGGGCCCACTCTTGCCGCTATTGTGGCTTAATAGTGGGACCTGGGAACTTGAGATGCAGCCCAACATGTAGCCCCTCGCCTGCCCTATCTGTTGCTGTGTCGTTCCCATCACTTTCTTGAATTGCCCAGATTTTCACAAATTGAAACCTTAGCGAGCATCGGCGATATACAAAAATGCTCGGGTCGCCCATTGACTTCAATGGGGTTCGTTATTCGAAACGAACCCTCGAGCATCGCGAAAATTTCGTCCCGAGTAACGAGCACCCGAGCATTTTGGTGCTCGCTCATCTCTACGCTCGAGTAATGTGCCTTAGCGAGTATACTCACTCATCTCTAGTAGAGAGGCAAGTTCATCAGTAATAAGGGGTCATTTAAATTATGTCACTGGCGTAACTATAGAGGATGCAGAGGATGCAGTTGCACCCGGGCGCAGGAGCATTAGGGGGCCCATAAGTCCTCTCTTCTCCATATAGGGAGCCCAGTACTATGAATAAAGCATTATAGTTGGGGGCCCTGTTACAGTTTTTGCGATGGGGCCCAGGAGCTTCAAGTTACGCCTCTGAATTTTGTATTCTCCTTTTTACATTTCATCATAATGAATCATGTAATACATTCAAATTCAACATCTGCCAAAGCTGTTTGTCTTTACAGTTACTATTAAATTGGCCAAAGGGAGCCAATTACTCTGTTATTTTAAGAAGGTCTAGATAACTTTTTTCCATCCATTACAGCAAGAAAGCATGTTTTTCTGTCAGAACACTAGCTAGTGCAATTATGAGGAGGGTTAGAGAAGGATTTCCTCCATGACACTGCTGAGCATCCTCTACAACCACAAATGAACATATTAGTGTGAAGAGCTGTAACAGCAAGCTCCAGTATAAATGATCTAAAACTCAACCTATTTTACTGGTTTTCAAAATATTTCAGTGAATTTCATTTTAATGCCTGTTTTGATAAGGTTTGCTTCCTATATATGGGGCTATAATGTTAAGGGCTCATTCACAATAGCTTATGTGTTTTAACGGTCGCCCGCACGTATCGTAATATTGTGTGAATGATGAAAAGTCGCTATCGAGTCCTGATTGTAACTAGCGTTTTCTTGTCCATTCACAAGGGCAATTGTGGCGTCCTGACAAAAAAAATATGCTGCTGCCCAGTCAGAATGACTTCTAATGATTAAATAGAGTCAGCTGTGTTCTTTTCCCAGCATTGGATGCAGCTAAACTCCCTTCTCAGTTTTTTTCAGTTTCCATAGGAGTCTATGGGAGTTTCCAGCGTATGTCAGCCAAAAGATAGGGCAAGACCTATGTTTTCCGTGTATAAATTTGGTTATGTATGTCCTATTTTTTCTTGCACAATGTTTTCACATTGGAAACCAATGCTTCGGATGGCTGTCATTTTCGTATGATGTATTTACACGGCTATATACACTTGTGTGAATAAGGCTGGGTTCACACAGGGCGGATTTGCTGCGCGGAATTTCGCCTCGGCAAATCCGCCCGCGGCCGCTAATCTCGGGATTAGCCAGCCATGTGGACGAGATTTCTCAGAAATCTCGTCCACACGGGACGGCCAATCTGCTGCGGTAAGTCTGGCTGAAACCGCGGCTGCGGCCGGCGCAGCCCTTTGTCTCAAAAGATGTAGCATGTATATTTACTTTTTTGTTTACTTTCATCGTGGCCGCGCTCTCCTCTATGGGAGCACCGGCCGCAACGGAAAAGCGAGCGGCCGGGCCACTTCAAAGCCGCCGGGGCTTTTTCCGCAGCGGTTCTCCCGGCGGAAATCTCACGGTTTTTGCTGTGGCTAAACCGCGGGATTTCCGTCGGGAATACACCCTGTGTGAACCCAGCCTAAGACCTAAGTGTGTATTAACACAGGCAAGTGAGATTCAGGGCTTATTCAGATGGGCATATATTGGTCGGCTTTTCATGCCTGGCCAATACACGTTGCCCCTCTCTGCAAGGGGAGAAGGCGAGACGTGCTCCCTCTCCCTGCCCCTCACCACTGTTTGTAATGGGAGGGTGCAGTAGGGGCAGAACTTAGCCCCACTCCTCTCATTGCAAACTGTGGCTAGGGGCGGAGAGGAGGCGGTAGCTCAGTGCACCAGCTCCCATCCTGTCTCGCCTCCTCCCCTTGCAGAGAGGGGCAGTGTATATTGTCCGGTCATGAAACCCCGACCAATATGCACCTGTCTGAATAAGCCCTTAGGTCAGTAAAAAACTGATCATTTTACCTGCAATTTGTCTGCGATTTTCATGCATGTATATTGCATTTTTGTAAAAATGCACTATTTGCATCAGTTTATACCTACTTTCATGCATCTGAAAAAAATTATGTGTAGTTCTAGTACTAAAATGCTTTATAAATGGATCTCACCAGTTTGCAACTTACATGGTATGCAAGTGCAATCCATTTTTTAAAACACTCCTATGGAAAATAATGTGCGATTCGAGAAACAGAATTACCAAAAATAGTACATGCAGCAATTTTTCAAACTCAGACTATCGGTCCGATTGAAAAATCGTTAGTGTGAATCAAAGCCTTCATAGTAATGAGTTCTTTTCCAGTTTGAGTTCTGACAATCTAAGAAATGGATGGAACTCATGCATGAAAATCGCCTGTGTTAATAAATCCTAATGCTTATTTTCGATATGCAGAAAAGCTATCTCATGGAAATTAGTATCCACAAATGCTACAGAGGTTCATAGAAACATTCTTCAGTCCCCTTGGATACACACTTATAAATGTTCCAGGACAAAATTGGCTAAATTAATAGATCCAGAGAAAGACAAAAACCCACAAGAGGTAGAAGCCAGTCTTTCTATTCTCAGGAATAAATTCTTTCCTGACACCAAATCTATCAATCAGAATAAATCCCTGGATCAACAACCCTTCTCCAGTAATCTTGTAACCATAATTTGTAATATTTTACCCAAGAAAGCTGTCAAGGCCCCTCTTAAACTCTTTTATCGAATTTGCCATCCCCACGGCCTCAGGCAGAGAGTTCCACAGTCTCACTGCTCTTACAGTAAATAACCCCCTTCTATGTCGGTGTAGAACCCTTCTTTCCTCTAGACGTAGAGAGCGCTCCCTTGTTACAGTCACAGTCCTGAGTATACACAGATGATGGGAGAGAGCTCTGTATTGTCCCCTGATATATTTAGACATAGTTATTAGGTCACCTCTCAGCCATCTTTTTTAAAAACTAAATAGCCCCAATTTTGATAATCTCTCTGGGTACTGCAACCCACATATTCAATTTACTAGTTAAGATAACAATAAAGAATAATTATTTTGTAGGCCTCTTACTCCAAGATTCTCCACATATTAAACCGGAGAGATGTAAAAAAGATGAAATGTATGGTTTATTACAATACACAGTCAGACAAAAGTCAAAATACGGAAAAAGTAAAAGAAGCCCAACAAACACTAGATACCCACCACACCCAATGCGTATTTAACAAGAAATGCCTTATCCATGTGTGGTGCAGTGGGTCCCTGGTGTTTGTTGGACTTCTTTTCCTATTGCCTACAATCTATATACAGTCTCTTATTTACTGTATGTATCATCCTATATATGTGGGGGAACTTATTATAGTATTCATACTTATTGATGCCTATCCTATTGTGTATTGTAATTGGCTATACATTTTGCCTCCTATACATTTTTGCCTATATAGTATGTTTATATTCATGCAAGATGTACACTTTTTCTCCACATGTCATATCTATTTTCTTCTTTGTTCTGTGTGTACTCAGTTTTTGGTTTTAATGATGAATTAATAAACTTAAAACATTTTTTTATCATAACTTTTGTACTAGAAAATGTTCCTTCTTTTGGGCAAGTGGCCTGCTGCAAATATAGACAGACCACGTGATTGCTAAAATGCCCAAGGGACAGGAGGTCCCAGGGCCAACTGTTCTGCCCCGTTTCCTGTCACTGACTTGCACTATGGGGAAGGGGGCGCAGAAGGAATAACAGCACTATTTGAGGCTGCATAGAGGATATCAGCACTATGGGGGCCACAAAGGAAATACCAGCACTGTGCAGGGTAGTGAGAGGTTCATTGGGGGTAGCAGCAGGATGAGGAAAGAGTGCAGAGAGGAGTCATGGCTGGAGGAAAGCTTCGTGGCAGTCTGGATTCACATAGAGAAAAAAAATTAAAATGGACATCACCAATCAGAGGAGACGTTATCTGTAATCACTGGAGGGAATTGCACTATAATCACTATCACTATGTAGATTATTATATGGTGAGCACTTTATTTAGAGTTATCCTAGAGCTGAGCTGCTGTATCTGAGCCTGCCATGTGGTACACTATATGGACAAACGTTTTTGGACACTGCAGAAAATCAGCAAATATGCAAATACTGAGTTTGCCGAACGGCATGCTGGGAAGAGCATGGGTAAAATAAAAAGCTGCTCATTTTGTAATAACTATTCATTCATCCAATCGAGCACTTGTGGGATGAACTGGAGCGACGGGTATGACACCGGCACCCACGCCCATCTTCACAACAATCTCTTCTCACAACCTGGCACAAGGAATGGCAAGTTATTCCTGCCCAGACTTACAGAGAACTTGTGCAAAGTCTGCCTCGATGTGTTGCAGCTGTAATACAAGCAAAATGAGGGCCGACACGTTACTAAATAGAATAATAAAGCACTAGAGATGAGCGAGTATACTCGTCCGAGCTTGATGCTCGTTCGAGTATTAGGGTGCTCGAGATGCTCGTTACTCGAGACGAGCACCACGCGGTACTCGTCTCGATTAAACGAGCACTGACCATTGAATTCAATAGAGCCGGCAATACAGCCGGCTCCATTGAAAGCAATGGGCTGCCGGCGATCTCAGGATGAATTTTCGGGAAGGGCTTAAAAATATAAGCCCTTACCTAAAAATCATCCTAAAATGTGTAAAAAATATATATATATGTCAGCATAAAGATCGTTCTCTTCTGCCATAGCTGTAACAGCTGTGGCAGAGAAGAACGATGTTAGTCCATTGAATTCAATTGAGCCGGCAATACAGCCGGCTCCATTGAAAGCAATGGGCTGCCGGTGAGCGCGGGATGAATTTTCGGGGAGGGCTTAAAAATATAAGCCCTTACTTGAAAATCATCCTAAAATGTGTAAAAATAAAAATAAAAATGTATACTAACCTTTCCGCTGCAGCCGGAGTTTAGCCGCGTCTGGCCGGCAGTTCTCCTGAACTGCTCTGAGTAGTATTCAGCAGCCGGGGATTTAAAATCCCCGCCTGCTGAATGAGCTGCCTCTGATTGGTCACAGCCTCACCAATCAGAGGCAGCTCTCACTCACACCCATTCATGAATTCATGAATGGGTGAGTGCTGCCTCTGATTGGCTCAGCGCAGGGACCAATCAGGGGCAGCTCTCAGCTGTCAATCAGAGGCAGCACTCACTCACCCATTCATGAATTCCTGAATGGGTGTGAGTGAGAGCTGCCTCTGATTGGTGAGGCTGTGACCAATCAGAGGCAGCTCATTCAGCAGGCGGGGATTTTAAATATAACAAATTAAGTTTGTTGCTTTGAGAGAGTAAGATATCTCACAATTGCAGTCATCAAGTACCCCCAATGGGTCTTTATTTGATCACATAGTGAGAACACGTCGGGAGATTTCTGATGCACTGACAATACTAGGATGTTCTTCAAAACATTGCCTGTTTGATGCTTCACTATGGAAAACACGTAGTTCCATGCTGCCGTATGCGTATATAATTTTTATATGAGATGTATTTTATATCAAATCAACTGAATCACTGAAGGATGTTGTTGTGAACAAGTCAGTTCTGTAGATGTCAGCGCTGTAACCCTTTAAACACTACATGTTACTTTTATAGCTGTAAATCCATAAAGCAAGACTATGGTTGTGTCATCTTCAATATGTTCAATTAAAGGTTTGTAAACACTGTAAACATTGGTACCATTTGTTATATTTTGTATAAATTGTTATGAAGATCTCCCAATGTTGAGATTTTGAATGTTTTACTGTATTATGTACAACAAATATCTAAATTATCTGAGACAATATATTAAAAATCTCCTTCTACTGATTCATGAATAACTGAATTGCTAATTGAATTAGACCATTTTAAGCATATTATTACTCATATTACTAAAGTTCTTGTCTAGACCTTATGCCTAATATTTTTACTTTATTTTATTCAAGTTTCAGTAATCTCTGTACGGCCGCCTGCAGACGTGCGGAAATTCCGCGGCGTTATTCCCCGCAGAATTTCCGCCCCTGGACACCTGCATAGGATTGCATTACAACACACAATCCTATGCAAATGGCCGCTGTTTGTCTGCGCGAAATCCCATGCAGAAAGCAAACCGCAGCACAGAAACGCCACTCACCGGCCACCGACTCCGCTCTGCGCATGCGCCGGCTGCCCGGCAGCCGGCACATGAAAGGGCCGGAGCTGCCGGAGCGGGTGAGTTCTGCGCTGCTCTCTGCAGGCGCTTGGGTCGGGTCCCGCTGCGAGAATTCTCGCAGCGTGATCCAACCTGGCTGTCTGCAGGTGGCCTAAGGGTGACTACCCACTACAGTTTTTGTTTCACTGCGACATTCGCAGCGTTTTTTTTTTCCTGCAGGGGTCTATGGGACTTGTAATGTTAAAATCGCGATCGCGCAAAATCGCAATTTCGGGGTGAATTGCGATTTTTCGCGATCGCGATTTTAACATTACAAGTCCCATAGACCCCTAGAGAAAAAAAACTCTGCAAATTTCCCAGTGAAAAAAAACTGTAGTGGGTAGTCACCCTTGGGCCTTAGTCAGACGGGCGTTTTTTGCCGCGATTTGTGCATGCGCATGCGTCCGGCGATTTTATAAAACCATTGCTTTGCAATGGTATCGGACACATGAGCGCTTTTTATGCGCTCGTCCGATAAATTATAGAACAAAAAATCGCAGATGGCACCTATCTGCGATCTGCGATTCCTGTTCTCTTCTCTATATGCGCTCAATGGGGCCGGCGGCAGCAGCGCCGACCCCATTGAGAACATATAGAAGACAAATCATTCTTCTCTGCCACAGCTGTAACAGCTGTGACAGAGAAGAACGATGGTTGCCCATTGAATTCAATGGAGCCGGCAATACAGCCGCTCCATTGAAAGCAATGGGCTTCCGGCGTGCGCGGGGTGAATTGTCGGGAAGGGCTTAAATATATAAGCCCTTCCCTGCAATTCATCCTAAAATGTGTTAAAATAAAAAAAAATTGTATACTCACCTTTCCGCTGCAGCCGGAGTCCAGCCGCGGCCGCTGTCAGTTCTCCTGAACTGCTTCTCGGCACTATTCAGCCGGCGGGGCTTTAAAATCCCCGCCTGCTGAATGATCTGCCTCTGATTGGTCACAGCCCTGACCAATCAGAGGCAAGTTTCACTCACACACCCATTCATGAATTCATGAATGGGTGAGTGACTGCTGCCTCTCAGCGCTGAGCCAATCAGGGGCAGGTCTGACTCACATCCATTCATGAATTCATGAATGGGTGTGAGTGAGACATGCCTCTGATTGGCTCAGCGCTGAGCCAATCAGGGGTCAGGTCTGACTCACACCCCCTTCACACCCACTGCAGGACGGCAGCGCGGAGCTCCGGCTGCCGGGAGAAGGTGAGTACATATATATTTTTTATTTTTCTACATTTTAGGATGAATTGCAGGGAAGGGCTTATATATTTAAGCCCTTCCCGACAATTCATCCCGGGCTCGCCCGCAGCGCATTGCTTTCAATGGAGACGGCTGTATTGCCGTCTCCATTGAATGCAATGCGCTGGACAGCTCCGGCCCGTTTCTAATGAAACGCGGCTAGGAGCAGATTTTCGGGTGATTTGCGGGCGACTTGCGCGCACCGGTCACGCGATTTGAGGATGCGCATCCGTCATGTGATCCGCAAATCGCGCGAAAAAACGCCCGTCTGACTAAGGCCTTAGGATGTCAATATGGCTGTATTCCCCACAAATAACTCAGTGTCTCCAATGCTGCAGTGCTGACTTTCTATCAATTGTTATAAAAATGGGGATTTACTTTTAACAATGTCATGCCATTTATATTTATTTTGGAGCAGATATTTGCTTTGTTGTAGCAAACAATGTGCTTGTGTGTATCACAAACATAGAATTCTTTTTGGTGGCCGCTGACTTATATATGAGCTATAAAATATAGAAACCCTTTAAGCTACAGTAGATGTTTTCTGGAATCTGGTGACTTGGCTAGATTTTTATAGCTTGTGCAATGTTTAATACTCTTGTGTAAAAAATATGACTGTTTTATAGTAGAGTATTATAGTAATTTTATTCGCTGACCTGAACATTTTTAAATAAATTTTGACCACAAAATATCTTTTCTGGTTAGCCAGCAAAGGTATCACTGGAATAATGGTTTTGTCGTGCTTTATGAAAAAGAATTGTAATATCATGTAGATTTTTTTTTTGGCTAGTGTTATTTTTGCAGTACATTGTCTTAATAGCTTGAGTATTCTGCCCTCTAGTGTTTATGAAATATATTTCTATTTCTAAATTCTCCAGCACTGACATTATTTGGTGAGATGAAATCTAACAATATCTGTTGATGCAATTAAGATATTTTCAGAATATAATCAGATATTTTTAACTGCTTAATGTCTTAATACCGAGACAGTCCACAAAAAATAGTGTTGCTTACTCATTGCCAGTTGCCATATAGGGGCTTAGACTGCTGGATTTTTAGCAGAAAATGATCAGCTCTACAAAGTGATTTGACACACAGGGTTTTTAGAGAGGGGAGCTGCGATTCGTGTTGCAATTTTTTCATGCAGTTTTTGATTTTAGCCAAAGCCAGAAGCAGATTAAAAGGTCATGGAAGATATAAAGGAAGGAGTTTTACTTCTTCCTGCCAGGTCTACTTCTTGCTTTGGCTAAAAAAAACTGCATGAAAAACTGCCACAAAAACTACAGCTTAAAATAAAACCCTGCTTAACGATATAGAGAGGCAATATTTTACAATGTAACTGGGGCTGATAACAGCTACATATCAGTAACTTCTAACAGCTGACTATTGTTTTCAAACTGTTATCATTGAAAAACTGTTTTGCATGATCTAACATATTTAATCTTGCAACAACACTTTTAGGCCTCATTCAGACAAGTGTGTGTCTTGCATGCGCATAATGCACGCTTTTAAAAGAACCAGTGGGTTCCTATAGAAGCATTCATATGCACGGAACTTGAAGTGCAAACCAGCGCACACCTGAAAAAGATAGGTCATAAGTGCGCATTTTGCATGAGTTTCCATTGACTCCTATGGGAGTAGGAGTTAAAGGGGTTGTCTCGCGCCAAAACGTTTAGTTTTTTTTCCATAGGCCCCCCGTTCGGCGCAGGACAACCCCAAAGGATGTGTTAAAAAAAAAAAATTTTATTACTTACCCGAATGCCCGCTCTGCGACGTCTTCCTTCTTCTTCCTTCACAAAGATGGCCGCCTGGATCTTCACCCACGATGCACCGCAGGTCTTCTCCCATGGTGCACCATGGGCTCTGTGCGGTCCATTGCCGATTCCAGCCTCCTGATTGGCTGGAATCGGCACACGTGATGGGGCGGAGCTACGAGGACCAGCTCTCCGGCACGAGCGGCCCCATTCACCTGGAAGAAGACCGCACAGCGCAAGCGCGTCTAAAAAAGCAAGAAGACATCAGAATTAGATGGATCCATGGCGACGGGGACGCTAGCAACGGAGCAGGTAAGTGAATAACTTCTGTATGGCTCATATTTAATGCACGATGTACATTACAAAGTACATTAATATGGCCATACAGAAGTGTATAACCCCACTTGCTGCCGCGAGACAACCCCTTTAATGGAAACTCCTCCGCTGCTAATAGATTCCCCACTCCTTACAGCAGGGCATTTAAAAGGTGCTTCTGGCTAGAAGCACCTTTTAAATGTCCCGCTGTTAACTTCTTCGTCCCTGTGGAGATGAGGGGACTCCCGGAGGGTTCTGTCAGTCCCCAAGGGAAATCTCCTCATCACTGAACACTGGTACAGCACTGCAATTACGTTGATTCGCAGCACACCTCAGGACTTTGTATCAGTTATTCCAGATCAATAAATCTGCTTCATGCCACAGTGTTCAGTGATAAGGGGAGTGCAGCGGGGATGAATGAACCCCTGCCGCATCTGTCACTGCTGTGGCAGAGGAGCACAATGCCATCCCATTGCCGGTGCTACTGACGCCCCATTGAAAGCAATGGGAGTAGATCGCTATCCCCTGCTGCAGCTGTGACAGCTGCGGCAGTGGATTCCTTGGATGTGAAACGCCCGAATGCTGTCACATCCAGGGGTTTCATCTTGTTGACAATGGGGCCGGCGGTAGCAGCGCTTGCCGCATTGAAAACACAAGGAGAAGATGCGCTCCTCTGCCACAACTGTCTCTTCTTTCATAAGCATTAAATGTCTAGACATGTATGATGAGTTTAATAATGGCCATTTTCTGTAGAATGCCAGTATTTATAAATTATCTAATACAACACTACATGTATATTTTAATGTAACCAAATTGATTCACCAGTCTTGAAAATTAAACTTGCTATTGCCATTAATAGTTAGATATTTTATTAGTATGTCCCACTAAATATGCATTTTTTTCATGTCTTTCATTAGGAAATATATGTATTTATTCATACAACAACTAAGTCTAAATATCTGGATAAAATGAGATGTTTTCGAAAACGCTCAGCGTTACCAGTCCTTGGGGTTCTGATCTTTTGCCTGCTGTTCATGAACTTGTACATTGAGGATGAATACGTTGTGGTAAGAAATAATGCAATTATTTTGATCTCTTTAACTGCTATTAGCTTGACCATATTCGCAATTCAGATTTTAAATATTTTTGGTTACCATTTTGGACAAAGGTTTATGTCCACCTTTGTAGTTAGTTATATTTGCTTGTATGCCTCTTAGAGAAGAGATGAAGCAACTTTACAAATCATCTTGATTAAAGCGTTCACTACTTTCAACAGTTTTTACTCATTAGAAGAGTCCCTTGACAACAAGCTGATCACAAAAGGGACCCACTGCTAGGTTCCAAAGTTAGTAGCTGTAATTTTTTTGGTGAGATACCTGCAGTGAGTATTCCATTTCCTGGGAGAGCCATCACAGGAGAAATGAAGCATTAGGGCTTCTACCCACTAGCGTTTTTTTTAATGCTGCGATATCAGTGCGTTTTTTAAAAATGGGACTTTCTAATGTTAAAATCGCATCGCACAAAAATCGCAACTTGCGATTTTTGTGCGATGCGATTTTTACATTAGAAAGTCCCATTTAAAAAAACCGCAGCGATATCGTAGTGTTAAAAAAACGCTAGTGGGTAGAAGCCCTTACGTGGTGCCAAAGTGCCTATTTAAATCAATGGGTTATTCATGTAATGCAAGACAAGACATTCTTGCAGCGAACTGACGCTGCAGCCCTGAAATCTCTCGGCTGGCAGAACTACTGTAAACACTTTATATGCCTCACTAGAGGCACCTGTCATTGTTTACCAGCACTAGCTGCTGTTAAACTCCGCCCCCCCGCCCCCCCCCCCTCCATTTTTTGGACAGCTCTCATTGACTCCCATAGGAATCTATGGAGCCTCCAGCGTTTTGCGTTAAAAGATAGGACAAGACCTATCTCTTGATGCAATAGAAATATCGGTGTTAAATCAACACACATATGTTCTATGTTTTGACGCACAATTTTTTTAGGCGCATTAAAAACCGTTCGTCTGAAGGAACCCATAAAAAGCATTGGTTTCATAGGCGCAATTTTTTGACGCATTTACTTTGCGTCAAAATGACGCTCTTCTGAAAGAGGCCTAAGGAACTAATCTTAAGTTTTCGTAACATATAAAACTCTATACAAAGGCTGCGATACAGCATTTCATGTTTATAGCTGTTACTTTAGTGCACTTTTTTTCTTTAAAGGAACAATTCAACAATGAAATATTACTGTTCCCTTTTAGTTCATGCAAAACATAATTATGTCATATATATACAGATGGTCCCCGACTTGCGAACAGGTTCCGTTCCAGGTACCTGTTCGCAAGTCCATTGTGTTCGCAAGTCGAACAAATGCTTGTATGGAGCGGGATCGCGGGTGGATCCCGCTCCATACAACATCAGGTGCAGGCTGTTCTTACAGCGGGCACCCGGCGGCAGCAGTTCCGACGAGCCGCACCACTCGTCTGAACTATTAACACCTTAAATACCGCTCTGACAGCGGTATTTAAAGTGTTAACAGTTCTGGCGAGCAGCGCGGCTCGTCAGAACTGCTGCCGCCGGGTGCCCGCTGTAAGAAACAGCCTGCACCCGACGTTCAGGGGGCCCGTACAGCGTCCCGCGATGAGATCGTGGGACGCTGTCGGTTGCTAGGCAGCCGGGGACCTCCTGAAAGGCCCCAGGGCTGCCTATGCAGAGTGCCCATCAAGCGCACAGCTTGCTAGGCGCCCTGCATAGACAGCCCTAGGGCCTTTCAGGAGGTCCCCGGCTGCCTAGCAGCCGCGATCTGACCGGACAGGCTTCTATCAGGCTTGATAGAAGCTTGTCCGGTCCCTGCACAGTATGATGTAATGCCATAGCATTACATCATACTGTGCAAAACAGATAGTTCGTATCTAGCGAAATTCGTAACTCGAATATTCGCAAGTCGGGGACTATCTGTATAGTACTCCCTGATGTTCTTTTGAGTCCCTTTGAGAATTTCCTCCTAATGTGTTCATTCCTGGAGGTGAGAAGAAGCCACTTCTAATGTGCTAATTTTTATTGGCTAACCTGCACAATACCAAAAGAAGTCTACACAGCTCTGTTAAAATTTCATGTTTTTGCCATGTTAAGCTATCCCCAAATCATAATACTGCCTCCACCATGCTTCACTGTGGGTATGGTGTTCTGTTGGTGATACGTAGTGTTGGCTTTGTGCCAAACATACCTTTTGGAATCATGGCCAAACAGTTCAACCTTGGTCTCATCAGACCATAACATGTTGTCCTACATACTTCTGGCAGACTTGATATAGGTTTTTGAAAAACATAGCTGGGCTTGGATATTTTTCTTTGTTAGAAAAGGCTCCCATTTTGCCAACCTACCCTACAACCTATACAAATACAGGAGATGGTTGTCACATGCACTGTGCAACGAGTATTTACCAGAAATGCCTGCAGCTCCTTTAATATTGCTGTAGTCCTCTTGGCAACCACCTAGACCAATTTTCTGATGGGTCTTTTCATCAGTTTTCGAGGGACGTCCATTTTTTTGGTAATGTCACTGTTGTACCAAATTTAATCCACTTTTTGACATAAGCCTACCAATAAGCCTTATGCCATAAACAGATATAAGAAATACATTGAAAATGGATATTAGCCCTGGTTCTATGTGAACCATTGTAAAAGATGAAGGCCTTTATATGGTTCACCTGTATTAGGAAGGGAGGTGTTGAATATCAGTGGAGAAAGATGATAGACTTTAGACCTTTCCTGACTAACGGAGTTTTTTTTTAAGTGTGGAAATGGAGAGACAATACGCCCAGCGTCGCTTTCCAATGAATCTCAACAGGCAGTGGGATAAGATTAATCCAACTTCTCTTTTTATTGTGTCAATTAAAACCAGCAAATATGCGTTTCAGGATAGGCCCCTTCATCAATTAAGCTGGGTTAGACATAACTCTTTGAGCTGGAGGATATACCCAAAAGTGCTGGTGTTACCAGAAGGGTCTGTGAGCCTAACCAGGGAACACCAGGAGAAGTGGTCTTGACTGATGAAGGTCCCAGTTTTATATGTGGGAAAGGCTGTGTTGAGAACCAGTACGTGGAGCAGGAGCACTAAGAATGTCCCCTGCAAACATACCTCGGTAAGTAACAGGAGGTTTGAGGAGGGAGAAGCTTCCTGAGATTGATGCACAGGTAAACAAGCATCTTTTGGATTTGGTGGCGCATCGGAGCTCCTCCCCAGCATGTCTGCTCCATTCAGGAGATAGGCCACGCCCTATGTAGACTTTTTTATTTACTTTTATATCTATTTGGCTAATATCACAAAGGCGAGCATGATATCAGACTGCGAAACTCGACCAGAAATTGCACTCAGGAACGTACGATGTCCCCGCGGATGCAAGGCATTTTTGTATAAAGAAAGTGCTTCCCATCACTTCAGGGAAGTAACGGTCCTCTGGCACAGCTTTCATTGTTCTCAATGAGAAACCTTGCATCACACTTGCATGCACCTCATACGCTGTACAATGGTTTTTTGTGGCCCCATTGAAAACAATGGGTGATCTGCTCCAAGGGAGCGCCAAAAGATAAGCCATGCCACGCTTTCCCCCCACCATGATGCAGCCAAAAAATTGCTCATGTATATGGCCCAATTCAAAAGAATGTGGTTCATATTCTTGCGAGATGTGTGAAAGCAGCCTAGGAGAGTATCCAGAGTGTTGGACTGAGCTGCTGAGCCACTGCTACAGAACACATTAAATAGATATTCTGAGAGGAATCAAAAGAATTGTATCAGGTGGGTGCCGTAACAACTGCAATATCTAAGAGCATCTTTGTTTTAATATTTCCAATTAAAAATTTGGGTTTATTTTGTATAATTAGCAGAGAAATGTAATATCAATTTAGAGGACAATCCATTTTAATTTAACTTTGAATTTAGGAATGTATTATTTGCGAAATGGATAAATAATTGTAATTATTTGGATTGCATTAACTCTAATATTGTATTTTGATGTAGGAAGAAGATAAAAGACTTAGAGATGCTTCTACTCATCAATTAAACTCAGATTCATATGGCAATACAGTCAGGGAGTTCTCTAACTTCTCATCTATAAATGTTACATATCAGATATTAGCTGGCATACCAATAGCGAGAAAACGTAAGTAATAGTTCTGACCAGAAAGTCCTTGATCCAAGTGCATTTTAATGCTTAGGCAAGCCTCAATGCTTTTGAAACATGCATATTAGTTGAATCAAGTATGATTTTACATTAAGGTGCTGTCAAAACCTTGTTTTATAATATATATATATTTTTTAAATCACATATCTCAAACAACTAAAGGCAGGAGGACAGAACTCGACTTCAAATGGGCAAATGCGTATTTAACCAAGTGACGTTTTAGCTCTAGTTACATTCTCATGCTAAAACCAGACAGAGATGAAAGTTGTTGCTGTTTTTTTTCTTTGGTTCAGACACTTTATTTTACAGTGGCTATAAAAATCTACACACCGCTGTTGAAATGCCATGTTAAAAAATCGGACAAAGATGGATCACTTCAGATTTATTTCCACCATCAATGTGACCCATTATCTGTACAATTCCATTGAAAGACAATCAAATACTTGAGGGTGAAAAAAATAAAAAATAAAATAATGTGGTTGCATAAATATGCACACCCTAAAACTAATACTTTGTTGATATACTCTTTAACTTTATGGCATTCAGTCTTTTTAGGTAAGTGTCTGAAAGCATTGCACATGTGGACTTGGCAATCTTTGTCCACTCTTCCTTGCAAAACAGCTCCAAATCTGTCAGATCGTGAGGGCATTTCATGTGTAGAACTCTCTTCAGGTTAACTAACACATCTTCAATGGGCTCTGGCTGAGGCAGTTCAAAACTTTGATCTTCCTCTGGCAAAGCCATTCTTTTGTTGATTTGAAGGTATCTTTTGGGTAATTGCCATGATGAAAGGTGAAATTCCTTTTCACCTTCAACTTTTCAGATGAGGCCTGAAGGTTTTGTGCCAAAATGGACTGATATTTGGAACTGTTCATAATTCCCTCCACCTTGACTAAAACCACAGTTCTAAAAGCTGAAAAACAGTCCAAAATCATAATGCTGCCTCCACCATGGTTCAGTGTGGGTATGGTATGCAGAGTAGATAAAATAAACTATCCACGCTCCAGGGGAATACAAGGCTTCAAAATAGGGAACCAATGTCCTTCTTTATTAATATTCTTGAGCAACGCGTTTCGGTAGGTAAACTACCTTTTTTAAGCTCCATACATTTAAAATAACTAGCACATATAAATAGGCACTCACATGTCATTAGGTTTGTCTACAGCAAATGTATGGAGCTTGAAAAAGGTAGTTTACCTACCGAAACGCGTTGCTCAAGAATATTAATAAAGAAGGACATCGGTTCCCTATTTTGAAGCCTCGTATTCCCCTGGAGCGCGGATAGTTTATTTTATCTACTCTGCATACCTTTATCTAAGCCCCGATTACCCGGTGAAGCTTAATGGAAACGGTCCTGCAGCTCTCCAAACAAGGTCGGATGGAACCAAAGGCTTAATTACAAGCGAACGTGGACTATGGTGTCAGCGAGGTGCCTTGGGAAAGGTATCCTCGTCTGGCACCAGGTGAGTTAACACTCATTTCTTTTAACCCCTTAATGACATGGCCTATTTTGAGCTTAAGGACCAAGCCTTATTTTTCAAATCTGACATCTGTCACTTTCTGTGCTAATAACTTTTGAATGCTTTTACTTATCAAGGTGATTCTGAGATTGTTTTTTCGTGACATATTGTACTTTATGTTAGTGTAAAAATTTCATCAATAAATTTTGTCCTTATTAGGAAAAAAAATCCAAATTTACTGAAAATTTGGAAAAATTCACAATTTTCAAACTTTGAATTGTTTTCTTTGTAAGATAGAAAGTCAAACACCACAACATAGTTATTAATTAACATTTCCCATAGGCCTACTTTACACAGCAATCATTTTTTAAGTGTTATTTTACTTTTTGCAGACTCCACAAAGTATATAAATTTAGCAGTAATTTTTCACATTTACTTGCAAATTTCAAAATCTAAATTTTTTAAGGACCAATGCAGTTCAGACATAGTTTTGCCGAGCCTGTATATCAGAATCCCCCATGAATTGCCCCATTTTAAAATCAGCACCCTTCAAAGTATTCAAAATGGCATTTAGAAAGTTTATTAACCCTTTAGATGTTTTACAGGAATTAAAGGAAAGTGCATCAAAAATTAGAACAGTTCCTTTTTTCTACTGATTTTCAATATAAAACCTTTTTTTTTATATAAACAGTAGGAGTTAGCAAAGAAACAAAACTTGGAATTTATTACCTAGATTCCGCAGTTTTTAGAAATGCCCTATATGTGGACGTAGCCTGTTGTATGGGCACATGGCAGGACTCAGAAGGATAGGAGCGCTTCTTGGCTTTTTGAATGCAGGTTTTGCTAGAATAATTTTCAGACCCCATGTAGTGTTTACAGTGCCCCTGAGGTACCAGTGCATTTGAAACCCCCAACAACTGACCCCATTTTGGAAACTACACCCCTCAGGGAATTTTTTAAGGGGTGTAGTGAGCGGTTTGAACCCACAGGTATTTGAGGAATTTTTTTAACAGTTTGAGTTCAATACAAAAAAATCACATTTTTCACATAATGTTCAGCTTTAGGCCCAGATTTATATTTTTTACCAGTGGCAGAAGGAAAAAACGTACCCCATGATGCGTTACCCAGTTGCTCTCGAACACGGAAATGCCCCATATGTGGACGTAGCCTGTTGTATGGGCACATGGCAGGACTCAGAAGGAAAGGAGCGCTTCTTGTCTTTTTGAATGCGGATTTGGCAGGAATAATTTTCAGACCCCATGTAGTGTTTGCAGTGCCCCTGAGGTAGCAGTACATTTGAAACCCCCAACAACTGACCCCATTTTGGAAACTACACCCCTCAGGGAATTTTTTAAGGGGTGTAGTGAGCAGTTTGAACCCACAGGTATTTGAGGAATTCTTTTTAACAATTTGAGTTGAGAACGAAAAATTCACATTTTTCCAATAATGTTCAGCTTTAGGCCCAGATTTTCATTTTTCACCAGGGGCAGAAGGAGAAAACATAGTCCATAATGCATTACCCAATTACTCTCGAACACGGAAATGCCCCATATGTGGATGTAAACTGTTGTTTGGGCACATGGCAGGGCTCAGAAAGAAAGGAGCGCTTTTTTTGAATGCAGATTTTGCTGGAATAATTTTCAGACACCGTGTAGTGTTTGCAGTGCCCCTGAGGTACCAGTGCATTTGAGACCCCCAACAACTGACCCCATTTTGGAAACTACACCCCTCAGGGAATTTTTTAAGGGGTGTAGTGAGCGGTTTGAACCCACAGGTATTTGAGTAATTTTTTTTAACAATTTGAGTTGAGAACGAAAAATTCACATTTTTCCAATAATGTTCAGCTTTAGGCCAAGATTTTCATTTTTCACCAGGGGCAGAAGGAGAAAACATAGTCCATAATGCATTACCCAATTACTCTCGAGCACGGAAATGCCCCATATGTGGATGTAAACTGTTGTTTGGGCACATGGCAGGGCTCAGAAAGAAAGGAGCGCTTTTTTTGAATGCAGATTTTGCTGGAATAATTTTCAGACCCCATGTAGTGTTTGCAGTGCCCCTGAGGTACCAGTGCATTTGAGACCCCCAACAACTGACCCCATTTTGGAAACTACACCTCTCAGGGAATTTTTTAAGGGGTGTAGTGAGCGGTTTGAACCCACAGGTATTTGAGGAATTTTTTTTAACAATTTGAGTTGAGAACGAAAAATTCACATTTTTCCAATAATGCTCAGTTTAGGCCCAGATTTTTATTTTTTACCAGGGGCAGAAGGAGAAAACGTAACCCATGATGTTACCCAACAGGGAAATGCCCCATATGTGAATCTAAACTGTTTTTAGGGCGCAGGGCTCAGAAGGGAAGGACTTAGCATGTGGCTTTATGTACAAGCTGTGCGAAGTACATCAGGGTAAAACGTCAGGGCAATAAAAAAATTAAAATTTCAGGGACGTGTGGTAGATCTTAAAACACTCATTTATACAGAGGCCGGGTTGTGTGGGGCACGTTTCACACTGGTATATGGTGTCTTTTCTTATCCCCTGTTTGTAGCACACTCTGCACCTCTTTTGGGTCCTTCCCTTCGTCGCAGTGGAGGGAATTTCACTGAGAAAATGCTGCCCTGGTACAATTCTTGTGGCCTCGCTTCCAGAAGTACTGGGCCTCTCCCCCACCTCCTGGTCCCCAAATATTAGGTCCTTGATAACTTCCTCTTGAAATTCAACGAATGTCCCCCTGTGGCCTGCACCTCGGAACAGCACATAGGCATTATACAGTGCCATCTGTACGAGGTGCACGGCCAGTTTTTTGTACCACACCCGTGTTTTCCGCATGGCTCTATAGGGCTCCAGTACCTGGTCTGATAGATCGACCCCTCCCATGTACTTATTATAGTCGAGGACGCAGTCTGGTTTGGGGGTCTCTGCACTGGTACCTCGTACTGGGCAGGGGGTACTGCTGTGGCCGTGTATTGTCGTCAACATAAGGACATCCCTCTTGTCCTTATATTTAACGCACAATACATTGTCGCTGCATTGGGCCCGGCTCTCACCCCTTCTGAGCAGTTGCCCAAGCAGCGTCTTAGGGAGGCTTTTTTGATTTTTCCGAACAGTGCCACATGCCACTGTTCCTCTGGAAGCGAGGCACTGAAACAGGGGGACACTGGTATAAAAGTTATCCAGGTACAGATGGTAACCCTGGTCTAATAGTGGGTGCACCAGTTCCCACACTATTTTCCCTGTTACTCCCAGCACAGGGGGGCATTCTGGGGGCTCAATTTTAGTGTCCTTCCCCTCGTAAATACGGAACTTGTGGGTGTACCCTGATGTACTTTCGCACAGCTTGTACAACTTCACACCATACCGTGCCCGCTTACTGGGCAGGTACTGGCGGAATTTTAGCCTCCCCTTGAAGTGTACCAGGGACTCGTCTACTGCAATGTTTATCTGTGGGGCATACGCCTGGGCAAACTTGGCGTTAAAATGGTCTATTACGGGCCTGATCTTATACAACCGATCGTAATTGGGGTGATCGCTGGGGGGACACAGCTGGTTGTCATTGTAGTGCAGAAATTTTAAAATACACTCAAAGCGCGTCCTCGACATCGCCATGCGGAACATTGGGGTGTGGTACAAAATATCGGTAGACCAGTACGCCCTGATTGTTGGCTTCTTTATTAGCCCCATGGTTAGTATAAGCCCCCCAAATTTTTTTATCTCTGGTGCATCCACAGGGGTCCACTTATCGGGTCTGGCATAGCTGGAGGTGGGATTTTCTTCTATAAAATTCTGGGCGTACAAATTCGTCTGGGTAACAATATGGGCAATGAACTCTTCAGAAAAAAAAAACTTGAAGAAGTCCTTCCCTCTGAGCCCTTCCGTGTCAAATTGAATCCCTGGGTTCCCAATAAAATCAGGGATCTGGGGTCTGTAATCTTCCGGGGTACTCCAGTGAGCATCTGATGCATTGGGGTCAGTGGCAGTCCTTGGACGCCTTCTCGGGGGTGCAGGGAGCTCAGACTCGCTGGATGAGGATGAGGATGAGGAGTCGGAGAATGCCAAAAAAGTGGGGTCGTCATCACCACTACCTGAGTCCGAGTCTGATGCAATGATTGCATACAGTTCCTCTGAAGTGTACCTCCTGCGGGCCATATTTATATAAAATGGGGCACACGGGGAAAAAGTTTTATTAGATGGGACACTGCGGGATGGGGTGACCACGGGACGGGGGTCGGAAAGAACACGGAAACTTATGTGGTGTATTCACGTAAGTGTTTTTTTTTTTTTCTTTTTTTTTTTTTTACACAGACGAATACACTGACACAACACGGACTAACGACACACTACACACTAGATGGACTAACGACACGCTACACTAACTAATGACGGGTGACGGGACAGGTAACGAAATGGGAACAACAGGAACTTTTTTTGTTTTTTTGGGGTTTTTTTTACACAGACGAATACACTGACAGTACACGGACTAACGACACGCTACACACTAGACGGACTAACTAAACGCTACACTAACTAATAACGGGTGATGGGACAGGTAATGAAATGGGAACAACAGGAACTTTTTTTTTTTTTTTTACACCAAGGGATACACTGACTACACGCTGCGCTACACTACACTGCTGATCGCACGCTACAGCTCACTCACTACACTTCTGATCACACACTACAGATCCCTCACTCACTACACTACACTGCACTTCTGATCACTCACTCCACTCTGCTACACTACACTGCCTGATCAATCACTCACTACACTCACTACACTACACTGCCTGATCAATCACTCACTACACTCACTACACTACACCACACTGATCACTAACACTCACTCCACTACACCACACTGATGACTAACTCCTCTCCACTACACTGATCACTAACTCCACTCCACTACACTACACTCCACTACACTACACTACACTCCACTACACTACACTCACTCCCTGCCTAATCTACACACTAATCGCTCTTTTTATCACACAGATGTAACACACGTGCTCTCTACAAGCACCAGGAAATACACTGCGGTGCTTGCAGACAGAGCCGCTACTGTAAACAGCGCGAAGTCTGCTGCCGTGCTGTGATTGGTCAGGGAGTTTTTCCCTGACCAATCACAGCGATCGTGGGGGAGGGACCGCTCTGATTGGTCCCCAGCCCGGACGCAGCACTTGTCTGCTGACTATGTCAGCAGACATCACTGCTGTGTCGCAGCGATTGTCACCGCGGCGACACTTTAATGACATGACGTACCAGGTACGTCATGTTGCGGGAAGTATCCCGCTACCATGACGTACCAGGTACGTCCAGGAGCGGGAAGGGGTTAACTATTGCTATAGTTATATACTTTTTTATATAAAAAATACATCAAGGCGCCTCCCCATAACCTATTAGTGTGGGTATGGTGTTCTTTTGGTGATGCACAGTGTTGGCTTTATGCCAAACATGCCTTTTGGAATTATGGATTAAAATTTTAAACTTGGTCTCATCAGACCATAACACGTTCTCTCGGATACACTGTCATTCAGCTGAGAGCTGCCCCTGATTGGTCCCTGCGCTGAGCCAATCAGAGGCAGCACTCACTCACCCATTCATGAGTGAGAGCTGCCTCTGATTGGTGAGGCTGTGACCAATCATAGGCAGCTCATTCAGCAGGCGGGGATTTTAAATCCCCGGCTGCTGAATACTACTCAGAGCAGTTCAGGAGAACTGCCGGCCGTCCGCGGCTGAACTTCGTCTGCCAGGACAAGGTGACTATATATATATTTTTTTGTTTTTACACATTTCTGGATGAATTTCCGGGAAGGGCTTATATTTTTAAGCCCTTCCCGAAAATTCATCGTGATATCGCCCTCAGCCCATTGCTTTCAATGGAGCCGGCTGTATTGCCGGCTCCATTGAATTCAATGCGCTGGACAGCTCCGGCCCGTTTCTATTGAAACGCGGCTAGGAGCAGTTTTTTCGGGCGATTTTTCGGCCCTGGTCACGCGATTTGCGGATGCGCATCCGTGATGCGAACCGCAAATCGCGGGGAAAAACGCCCGTGTGACTAAAGCCTTAGAAAAGGCTTTTATCTTGCCCCCCTACCCCACAGCCCAAACATATGAAGACTATGGGGGATAGTTGTCACATACACTACACAACCAGTGTTTTGAGAAACATCTAGTTCTTAGTATTGTCACTGTTGTGCCAAATCAAATCCATTTCTTGATGACCGTCTTCACTGTGTTCCATGGTATATGTAATGCCTTAGAAATGTTTTGGTCCCTTTCTCCTGACTGATACATTTCAACAATTAAATTCCTTTGATGTGCTGTTAGCTTTTTACGGCTTTTGCAGCTAAGAAAATGTCAGGAAAATCTAAAGAGCTGAACTTTATATGAGGTAAATGAGACTCACTTTGAATAATGGCAGCGGAGTGCTGACTACTATTTAGCATGAGTTTAAATGTGATTGGTGAATTCTGAACACAACCACATCCCCAAATATAACACGGTGTTCACACTTATGCAACCACATTATTTTAGTTTAGTTATTTTTATTTTTCCACCTTAAATTATTTCATTTTGTTTTCCAATGGAATTGTACAGATAATGAGTCACATTGAGGGTGAAATAAATATGAAAAAATTCATCTTTGATTTTTTAACATGACAAAAACATGGCATTTTAACAGGGGAGTGTAGACTTTTGATATGCGTTGTATATTTGTTTATTAAAAATTCTAACTTTTTGCACAGACCCTGTATAGAAGCATATAGGCCATGATTTATCCAGGCAGGGGTGCTCCCTAACACTGTCTTAACATAAAGCACGCTGAAGTAAGATGTTCCAAATTTGTTAAAGGAAATGTATCCCCCCCCTAACTACAATGCTTCATTTACAGTACTGATTTCCTCATATGGGGAAGAGAGACCTTATGAGTCACCTAAGGCTTCATGTTCTGTATACAGTGTATGTCAAGAGAATTTCCCCTCATATACACCAAAAAAAACTAAAACTGTGATGTGAACAGAGCCTTAATTTAGATTAAAAAGATACATCAAAGAGAAACAATTTTTATTTTATAGAACAATTCATTTTTGCCCACTGTCCAGCAACTATACCAAGACCAAAATGAAAACCTATCAACAATGTATTGCAATTAATCAATATTGAGATTTAGTGGCTCCCAGATTTGATTGCAGCACTAGAAATTGTCCTCTTTTGATGGTAAGTACTAGATTATTAAATTAAATTAAATTAGAGCTGTGCATAAAAATCTCTGAATATATGTCATCCTCAAGAGGTTAAATCTTTAGAACATGGTCTCAGCCATCCAAGCAATTGTATAACAAGTGAAGCACAGTGCTTTGCTTTGTTATATAAAAAAAATAAAAAGAACAGTATGAATACTCACAGTCCTTTCTTTTTGTAGGTTTTCTAACAATTGGACTATCATCTGTGAAAAGGAAGAAAGGAAATTATTTGCTTGAAACTATCAAGTCTATATTTGAACAGTCAAGCTATGAAGAACTGAAAGAGATAGCTGTAGTTGTTCATTTAGCCGATTTTGACCTAACCTGGTGTGAAAGCATTGTACAGGATATATCAAGAAAATTCTCCCATCATATTATTGCAGGAAGATTGGCAATTATCCATACTCCTGTACAGTACTATCCTGTATTAGAAGGCTTGAAAAGAAATTATAATGATCCGGATGCCCGGGTGAAATTTAGATCTAAACAGAATGTTGACTATGCTTTCCTACTAAATTTTTGTGCAAATCTCTCAGATTATTATTTAATGCTTGAAGATGATGTTAGATGTGCCAAGAATTTCTTTACAACAATTAAAAAAGTAATAAATTCCAGGAAAGGATCAAATTGGGTGACCTTGGAGTTTTCTAAACTAGGATATATTGGTAAACTTTATCATACCCATGATTTACCGCGACTAGCCCATTTTCTACTTATGTTCTACCAGGAAATGCCTTGTGATTGGTTGCTGATTCATTTTAGAGGCCTGCTAGCCCAAAAAGAAGCAATTCGGTTTAAGCCATCTCTTTTTCAACATATGGGATATTATTCCTCCTATAAAGGTGCTGAGAACAAACTGAAGGATGATGATTTTGAAGAGGACTTGCTTGATATACCTGATAACCCTTCTGCAATTCTTAGCACAAATATGAATACATTTGAAAATTATGAGGTTAATAGGGCTTATAGTAGTGCTGAAGAATATTTTTGGGCCAAGCCACCTTCTAGTGGTGACTTTTATCACATTGTGTTTGAGAAACCTATCAAAATTAGCAAAATCAAAGTCAGCACAGGAACAGAAGATCGTCAAAATGATATTCTACACCATGGGACTCTGGAGGTTGGAGAACGATTAGTTGGGACTAAGAAGAACAAAAAATGTACCACTTACCTGAGGTTAGGGGACTTCATGAATGGAAACTTTGAAATGGACAATATAGACCGTAAAGTTCTTTTTAATATTGACTGCATCCGAATTTTAGTGACTAAGAATCAAAATGAATGGCTAATTATTAAAAGCATAAGTGTTTGGACTACTGAGACATTGAACCAATAAAATATTCATTTGCTGCCTTCCTTATGGAAGAAAGACATTTCAGTTGAATGCCAACTGGTCTATTTCACTTATGGACTACTTTTTTTCAAGTATGTGAAATGCAAATGGCAAATTAAATGTGAAAGGCTCTTTATATTTTACTATTTCTGTCAGGCAATATTCAAGTCAATTGGTGTTTTTGAATGTCCTCTATTTTATATCAAACAGAAGCATAATGTTCCCATAATCTAAAGGCAATTTTTATGGCCTATTTATTTTAAGATTTTATGTGTTAAATCTATGGGAATATCACTAAGGACATCTGTCTTGCATTTATGTTTGTTTTGTCTTTATGGTACAGTATTTTACTACCTCTATTTTCTTTCTATATCGAGCCCATTTTTTACCATAATCTTAAAAGTTTAATGCACAAGACAAACTTAATTAAACACTGTGATTGAACACTGTGGATGAAATCTTTTCATTTTATGCTTTATTACCGGTTGTTACAGTTAAACCCATTAAACTTTGGTTGAAATGCTAATGTGTGTTATTTATTGCACTATTTTGGCAATTAAATATTTCAGTGTTTCTTTCTAACAACTGCAATATTTTTGGGAGTGAGTTACAAATATGATCTTCATGTGATGTTTATTAAGACTTTAAATATTTCTATGTTTAGAAAGTTTAGTGCCATTTGTACAGTATGCTGTACGTTAGAATTTTTTATGTTTTTTATTATTTTTTGAAGGCAGACAGGAAGAATATTAACCCTTTTCAATCCAATTTGTATCCTAGTTTTCCTAGGGGGCTCACTCTTTTTCTGCTGTTATACAACTACTCTGTATGCTGGCTAAAGCCAGTACTGCATGAGGTGACGCGTTGGATAGGCTCCGACAGCAGAGAGGCTGGCAATATACAGTAAGAGAACCCCGACGGACGCCTTCCAACATCGGAGCTGTACAGAATTAAATCATAATGTCTTTAGACGTCAGACAGTGGATTGGATTCAGTGACTACCTAAAAAGTTAGGGGAGGAGCAAAGAATCTTGGGGGGATTGTGATAATTATCAGCAAGCAGCAATGTTGCTTATGGCTGCTGAATGTAATATTTGATTGGATATCACATCCTCCATTGCTTCTCCATGTTCGAGCTCAGTTAAACATACATTTGCCAAATTCTTTTTTTCATCTTCTTTTTTTGCCAAACATCACAGACAGCCAAAGATTTTTACAGAGAAATTGGAAAGCCAAAAAAATTACAATAAATGACATCCGTCTCTGCAGTATTTCAGAATACTTATATGAACATGGTAAACTCTACATTTTTGATAACGACAGCTTTAAAGGGGTTGTCTCACGAAAACAAGTGGGGTTATACAGTTCTGTATGGCCATATTAATGCACTTTGTAATATACATCGTGCATTAAATATGAGCCATACAGAAGTTATTCACTTACCTTCCCTGCGCTGGCGTCCTCGTCTCCATGGATCCGTCTAATTTCAGCGTCTAATCGCCCGATTAGATGCGCTTGCGCAGAAGGGTCTTCTCTCTTCTGGTCAGTCCGGGCACGAGTGGCGTTCTGGCTCCTCCCTCTTCTACGCGTCATCGCGTAGCTCCGCCCCGTCACGTGTGCCGATTCCAGCAAATCAGGAGGCTGGAATCGGCAATGGAACGTACAGAGCCCATGGTGCACCATGGGAGAAGACCCGCGGTGCACCATGGGAGAAAGTGCCTGGGAAAAGACCGGTGGCCATCTTGGGAGAAGAATTTTATAAGTTCATCTTTCATCACATCGGTGAGTAGCAAGCGGTTTAAAAACCGCTTTAAAATGCTATTTTATGCTGGGGGGTGACAGGGGGAATATGCTAATTTAAAATTTTGATGTTTTGCCTCGGGACAACCCCTTTAATAATTTAGTTAAAACAATCTAGTGAAAAAAGCACCAACACGGTTTTTTTTTTTTACGCTTTGAACACTGATCAGAAGCCTGGTATTTTTACAGGCTGTCGCTGATGGTTGGCAACCTTGGTGGCTGCCTGCACGAGGTTCCAACAGATCTATGATCCACTCTGCTGCATACATTTGCTGATCTTCTGTTGTAACCTGGATTGTTGTGATGCCACTTCTGGTTCTGAGCTTCTGATTCTGGCCTATTATCTCACACATAGAAAATTTATCTTCCCGCACTCCCTTGTCTGCTAGATATGACATTGATTTTAATAATTCTGTATCTTGCCATAGATTAATCAGTTGATGCTATAGAAGGCGTCTTTGGGGTGCAATCTAGAAATACAGTTCAGAACTCCACAAGTGGGAAAAGAGGGAAGACAAGGACTTCCTTTTAGGGGTATTCCAGGAATTTACAAACGTTTAACCTTTTTCCACAGCCTGCCTTCATGAAGCATTCAGCAATGCCTTTGTAATGCACAATGCACAAGTTTAATGAGTGCTTGTGCTTAAATCAGGGTGTGCCACATAACCACTGATTTTTTTACTTCCTCTGTTGTAATGACCATGATCAGAGGCTCCTAGTTTTCTGTCCTCGACATCCTATCTAAGCCAATTGCATATATATGAGCTGGGTGGACATTCAGGAGCAGGCACAATTATAACCTCACAAGAGGGCACCTGGCATGCTCAAAAGACAAAAAGAAACCAGCTCACCCACACCAGACATGAATTTCTGATCTGAATAGCAGAATGCAAAGAAGGGCAAAACCACTCCAGCATTATCACTGCGGAGAGGTGGTATATGCTTTAAGGGTGGTTGACATGGCCCTATTTATGCACGCAAAATCTGGTATTCAATGCACAGGAAAAGGGATTAGGTCCTCTTTAATGAAAAATTGATTTAGGGCAACGTGCTAGCTTGAAACATGTAAGACGGCACATGATTCTTGTTCACTTATGTCTGTCTGGAGTTTTCAATAAAGAGAAAAAGTTTTTACCCAACACTGGACTTACTCCATTTTCCTATGCATCTGTTGTGGTTTTCAGACAGTCCTTGTGTGGGCATAACTGTAAAGGAACTGATTTCTTGGTTGCATTTCTCTCATGGTTTTCAATGGGTACATGCTCACTTTCGTTTTTGCGCGCACCAGAAAAAAAAGGCACCAAAGGCCCTGAGACCCACATGGACGCACAATACACTCACAGGGAAAAGAACACACCAGGGACTAAATTAGGCTAAATAGCCTTTTACCTCAGGGCGTGGCTGTGTCCCACACCCTTGTGAACAGTCGCGGTCAGTGCGAGAAGGACAGTAAAATGAGAATAGACACTCACATCATAGCACAACGTCCGCGGTATAAATTAAAGTGTTATCACATGCATTTTGCGCATTTGCTCATAGGAAGCCACCCTAAATGTTTGTTAGCCAGGAGGAAACTAAATTATGAGTAAGAGCCCTAAGTTCGGGCCTTGAAACGGGAACGTTTTTTATCATCTTTCTTTACCTGATGCTTTTAAAGAAGTGAAAATAAAGTTAAAGTTTTTATTCCATGTTTTGGGTGCTGGAGGATTTCCTGTGATTACTGCGCATGCTTGCTAACACAGCCCAGTGCTGCTGCCTTCTGTCTCTAGCTTTTACTACTTTGATGGCTCTTATGAGTTGGGCAGCCCCATTAGAGCAATAGAATGTTATCTATTCATATATAGGTGCTCATATTTTATTTATGGGTTAGAAGTATTACAGTAGGTGATAAGTGTTTCAGGTTGTCTCTGAAAATGAAGATGAACTGACAAATAAAATTAGTCATAGAAGGAGAAGAAACTTGATAAGACTGCAACTGTTATAAATATTAAAGTGCAGTGGAGTGCAGCCACAGTATTTCACAGTATAATGCTCCACCGCACACTAGGACTGATCTCTTGTAGAAAAATGGATTACATTTGAAGCTCTAGCTAGTGACAGAGCAGCTACATGATTACTATTGGTTAAGTAGGTTGGAGAGAGGATACAGAGTCAACAGGCAGAGATGCAGCCTAGCAGATTATGGGTGATTTCGTAGAGAAGCACAGGAAGACTGGGAACAGGGAGTGATCAGGAGCAGAGGAAAGTAATGGGTGGATTTTCTATAGCACTGTGAAATTATTTATTACTATTTTGGAATTTGACTTTGGTCTTGGAATACCCTTTTAAACTCTAATTCAGTTTAGCCCTAAGCCAAATCACAGGGTTTCTGGATAATATAAGTTAGAAGAAGGACTGGAACCAGAATATATATATATATATTTTTTTTTTAAGTCTGCAGTTTCACAGCAGAAGAAAGTAAGCTTGTGATGCTTTAGGCATTAATTCCAAGAATCTTGGAGGAACCTGTTTTATTTAAGGGCACTTTCACATGTGCCACTTTGATGAAGTTCTTTTAATGTAGATTTTGAAAAAAAATATTAGTAGTGACTCACAAAGGGAGGGAAAGTGTATACGAAAGTTTCTTTTTTTTTTTTTTTTGTGCATATAAGATATCCAGCTGGTCACTGCTGCAGACTAATGACGCTGCCTAAATTATATCACTAGGTCTGCGTGTTTGAGCTAAAAGAAGCATAGAAACCCCTAACACGTTTCGCCAATGTAGTGGTGTCCTCAGGGGTAGCTATTTAGGAGAGCTCTATACAGCACCATATACAACATATTGCAGCAACATTGAATGATATATATTATAGGTGGCTTAGCGTTCCTAAGTTTGCTAGGCTGGTGTTTGTATTTTTAATTCCCTCTTAGTATTTTAATTTAATTCAACAAAAGATAGGTTTAATGAGGGGATTCAACTTGGGTATTTCTTGCCCTTTGGGCAATTTTGGTCTTACCTTTCCAGCTGCACATTCTCCCAATCTTGCCCCTACCTTTTATGTATCTCTCAGTGTCCCCAATACAGTAACAGTGCCCTCATACTATATGTAGCTCTCATAGTTGCCTCCACATAGTAATTAGCCGACTTTGTGGTTCCTACGCAGTAATTAGTACCGGTTGTGGCCCCACACAGTAATTAAAAGCTATAGAAATCTTTTTGCATGAAAAATCAATACTCACATATCTTACTAAGTCCCTGTAGAAAAATAACTATGCACATATTTGTGGGGGTTTTTTTTGCATTGCGTTTTCCTTGTCATGCATTTAGAAAGCCTCATAAGTGGCTTGAAGACTCTCCTGCATTCAATTATCTTGCTTGGGGGTATTCCCAGTACTAATCAGGTGGTCTCTCATGAATGTGCACAAGCTCAGCTCCTCCTCCACCCTCCTCCTTCAGGGGCTGTATAGAACAACCACAGCTATATTTCATCTTCTTTCTGAGTAGCTGCTAGTCCGTTCCCCCTTACTGCTTGTAAGAGCAGAACATTTATGCGAAGTGAATTACAGCCCTGAGTAATAGTGGCTTTTTCTACTCTTCTCTCTGTCCTCTTAGTCTTCTCTACTATCCCCTAGCACTGTCATATAGGCCTTTTTAATGGGTCAGTGGAAAGGCAGTGAATGCACATTTCCAACAGGGGGGAAAGCTAGGGGAACCTGATTGACAGAATTGGCTACAATTTCAGTCCCCCAGTCTGCAGTGCCTCGGAAAACAATACGAGCATTGAACTCAAACAATCAGAATTTTTTAATGAAAAACAATAACAAAAAGACACATTGAGTAAAAAAAGAGTGCAAAGGTGTGCATAGCCTTTAACTTCTATTGTGGCACCACATACCAATTAACCCCCTTTGTGGGCCCATACAGTAATTAGTGCCCATTGTGGCTCCCACACAGTAATTAGCTCCCCTCGTGGCCCCAACACAGTAATTATTCTCCATTAAGGCCCTGACACAGCAATTAGCCCCCTTTGCGGCCACACACACACTAATTAACCATTGTTATGGCCCCACACAAAGTAATTAACCCCCTTTTTGTCCCCCTGCTTTTACATATTATGCGGAAGGAAAGTGTACGGTATGCATAGCTGAATATGATTAAATGTAGAGCAGTCTGCTTCCTGTGTGACCTAGTTTTCTTAGTTATCTTTTTATGCGAATAATCTTAAAGACCAGTATTTCAATAAACCCTTTAACATATCATTTTTTTTCCTGTAACATTGCTTTCTTTGAATACAATCCCTATTTCATATATTTTTTAAAAGTAGTCTAATCTGCAAAGATGTATAATTAAAATAATAATCAGAGTAGTCATCTATTAATCAAGGAACCATTTCAATAAATGTTTCCACAAGTTTTTTACATTTATATTCATTAGTCAAATAGAATCCCTTTTCTATTTCATGGAATTGTATTTAGCTTGAATATTCACACAGAGAAGAGGGAAATTGATGCTGCTTATCTTCAGTTAAAAATCTCCATTGATGTCATTCTCTCACAGTATGACTTTTATAGTTTATTGAACACTTTTATAGAATGTTGCCTAATGGTAAGTTGATCACATTCTACGGCAAATATAATATTTCCGACTGTTGAACACAGTATATACAATTTGGGTAGAACTGAGCTATGTTGGAAATAGCATATAGATATAGTTTAGATGTATTTGTCCTCACATTCATTGTGATGCTTGATTCTGATTTATCTGATCTGCAGATTATTGTACAAGAAAAGAAAAAGAAAACATTGAGTTGTGAGGTCAGCACAAAAAATGAGTAAAATACAGCTGTATTACATCTGTATGGTAAACTACTATTAAATAGATCATAGATTGTATATTATTATTAGTGTTCTGCGTCTTGATAAAATCAACCCGATTTTTCCCAAAAATCAAATTTCCCATAATCCCTGCTACAGGGGTCTGAGTGTAGCCAATCAGAAGCCAGGGTGCCTTGATGATACCACCAAATGTGTCCTCCATCTTGCATATGGGCAGCAGTTTCATTGGACACTTGCAGCACATGACTTAGCCATATATAACATAGGCACAGTGTAACCAACTGCCATTTTACAGCTGAGCACAGGACAGAGAAGTTGCATCACGTTTATATGCCTATATAACACATGGTCTGATGTTAGGGACAAATATTCTATAGAGGATATATTGCTGCTTTGTGTGAAAGTTTGTATACCAGCAGAAAACTTAAAACGGTTTCTATTAGAGGGAGCAGAGAAAAAGCTGCATCACATTCATATGGCTATACAAAACGTGGTTTGTACATTGGAAGAGGGTATATTTATGCTGCTCTCAACATATATATCAGCAAAGCAGACAGACAAACTACACTTTGGCATTGGGAATATTGTAGTTCCATGTGGCCTCAGACAATGTTCAAAGTCACCAGTCCCGTCTCTACAAATTATTTGTAGTCCTGACGCAGCTAGCAATGAGGAGAGGAGTAACTCAATTATGCTGGACCAAATAGGGACAGTGTACAAATATTGAAGCTATACTCTGTGGCTTTCTGTTCTCACATATCATGCCACCCAGGGATTGCGGTTATTTAGATGAGGTTGCCTTTTTGTTAATATAGAACAAAAGGAAACCCAAACAGGGAAACCTCAAATACATACAGTGCTTGTCAGTGGCCTCTGATGTTATTCAGTCATAAGTCTGGCCACTAAGAATAAGTTGCATGCCTTACGCAGCTAGCAGTGGTTTTCTGCTAACTACAAAGTAAGGCGAAAAGTTACATAAAATTACACTAAAAAGAAAAAAAAGACTAAGTAGAAAGAATAAAAATAAAAAGGGAACATGAATAAAGCAAGGAATAGGGGACGTGTCAATGGTGGTAGTGGAGGTGGTAGGGGATGGGCCAAGTTGACACTTCAAGCAGCTTCTACTGAAGCAACAGCTCTATGTTTTGCAAGGGTGAGGCAAGCCCATTGCCATTTCTTAGAAATGGTTCGATCCAAGTGTTACTTCCACAAAACACGGAACAGGTCATAGAGTGGATAACGCTGTATGTCTCAAGTACCACCACCTCTTTCTCTCAGTCACAGGCACAAAGCAGTCAGTCTGCACCAGTTGGCCATAAGTATCCCCTCTCTACTTTACTCCATGCCAAAAATCTTCCACAACCTCCAAATCAGCCCATATGAATCAGACTAAGGCACTATTTGATCATTCAGTGCCATGGATGTCAACCGGGCAGTCCAAACAACCAGAGGGAGAAGACCAAGACTTTGAATAGACTGATGCCCAACCATTTTTCCTATGGAAGAGAAAGATAAGGGTGGGTCAGTGTACACATTCAGCCCTCCACAGGCAATGTGTACTAAGGGAGATGTGGAAACAAAGCTGCCAACTCTGGTGCTCACTGTGACATAGAGTCCACTCAGAGGGAGAAGGACAATGCAGAGGAAGAGGAGGTGGAAAATGATGAGGTGCTCGACCCAAAATAGGCAGACAGGGAGAATCATAATAACAGCTCGCAGAGGGAGGAGGAAGAGGTGGATATTGTGAGGCAGCACCATGCTAAGACAGGGAGTAGGATGTCTCAGGAAAACATAGGAGTCATAACGTCAACATCAGCAGCACCAACATCAAGCCGACAGCTAGGTCTTCTCTTAGGACTTGTGCAGCCTGGCCATTCTTTGAAACTGCATGTGATGAAAAAAGAGCAGTCATCTGTAATATCTGTGGTAAGTGGTTAAAATGCAGCAAGAACGTAAACAACCTCAACACAGTGTGTATGAACAGTCAATACCTGCTGCCTTGGAGAGCCCTACCCAAACCAGAAGACAAAGATTCAACTTCATCCTGCTCCCTCTTCTACTGGTGTAGCTGCCTCTTCCTCCATCTTCCTGCCTTTTCATGCAGTAATCTCTGAGTACAGTGTTGTAGTTTTGTGTAGGAGCAGTTGCATGCCTACTTCATACCTGTCTTTCACAACTGATGACCGGGCTGTAGGCTTCAGAACCAGAAGTGGGAAGCAGAGAGCAGAATTTGAATCACCACCATCATTGACATTGTCTTCTACCCCATATTCCAATGTGTCCCAGATCAGCAGCCAGCCCTCATTACCCCAGTGATGGGAACGTAAAAAAAAATACCACCCCAACCATCCACGAGCACGTAGCCTGAAGGCAAGCATTATGCAGTTTCTTGCAATAGCAATGCTGCCCTTCAGGCTAGTGGACACAGACACCTTGATGTTCATGCTAACCCAGAGTTCCAGATATCCAGTTGCCATTTATTTGCCCAAAAAACCATCCCTTCCCTACACCGCCATGTGAGTGAAAATGTGTTCCTGGCATTGCAGAATGCTGTGAATAGCAGGGTTCCCCTGACCACAGATATGTGGTCCAGTAAGCATGGCCAGGGGCATTACATATCCCTAAAAGCATACTAAGTCAATGCCCTGCAGGAGGGGCATGAAACCAAAAATTGTGGTCCACTTTGTCTGTCCCCTCCTCACCCCTTTCTTCCTCCTTCTCTTCCTTCACCTCATTGTACAAGATCTCAACACCCTCCTCATCGGCATGCAATATTTGATAAAATCTAGAGATGAGCAAGCACCAAAATGCTCGAGTGCTCGTTACTCGAGTCGAACTTCCCGCGATGCTCGAGGGTTCGTTTCGAGTAATGAACCCCATTAAAGTTAATGGGCGACTCGAGCATTTTTGTATATCGCCGATGCTCGCTAAGGTTTTCATTTGTGAAAATCTGGGAATTTCACGAAAGTGATGGGAACGACACAGAAACGGATAGGGCAGGCGAGGGGCTACATGTTGGGCTGCATCTTAAGTTCCCAGGTCCCACTATTAAGCCACAATAGCAGCAAGAGTACCCCCCCCCCCCCTGCACTGTCAGCATAAAGATCGTTCTCCTCTGCCACAGCTGTAACAGCTGTGGCAGAGAAGAACGATGTTAGCCCATTGAATTCAATGGAGCCGGCAATACAGCCGACTCCATTGACAGCAATGGGCTGCCGGCGAGCATGGGAGTGAGACCCCCCCCACTGTCAGCATAAAGATCGTTCTTCTCTGCCACAGCTGTAACAGCTGTGGCAGAGAAGAATGATGTTAGCCCATTGAATTCAATGGAGACGGCAATACAGCCGGCTCCATTGAAAGCAATGGGCTGCCGGCGAGCGCGGGATGAATTTTCGGGAAGGGCTTAAAAATATAAGCCCTTACCTAAAAATCATCCTAAAATGTGTAAAAAAAAAAAAAAATGTATACTCACCTTTCCGCTGAAGCCGGAGTTCAGCCGGGTCTGGCCGGCAGTTCTCCTGAACTGCTCTGAGTAGTATTCAGCAGCCGGACATTTAAAATCCCCGCCTGCTGAATGAGCTGCCTCTGATTGGTCACAGCCTCACCAATCAGAGGCAGCTCTCACTCACACCCATTCATGAATTCATGAATGGGTGAGTGAGTGCTGCCTCTGATTGACAGCTGAGAGCTGCCCCTGATTGGTCCCTGCGCTGAGCCAATCAGAGGCAGCACTCACCCATTCATGAATTCATGAATGGGTGTGAGTGAGAGCTGCCTCTGATTGGTGAGGCTGTGACCAATCAGAGGCAGCTCATTCAGCAGGCGGGGATTTTAAATCCCCGGCTGCTGAATACTACTCAGAGCAGTTCAGGAGAACTGCCGGCCAGACGCGGCTGAACTCCGGCTGCAGCGGAAAGGTTAGTATACATTTTTTTTTTTTTTTACACATTTTAGGATGACTTTCAGGTAAGGGCTTATATTTTTAAGCCCTTCCCAAAAATTCATCCTGAGATCACCGGCAGCCCATTGCTTTCAATGGAGCTGGCTGTATTGCCAGCTCCATTGAATTCAATGGTCAGTGCTCATTTAATCGAGACGAGTACCGCGTGGTGCTCGTCTCGAGTAACGAGCATCTCGAGCACCCTAATACTCGAACGAGCATCAAGCTCGGACGAGTATGCTCGCTCATCTCTAATAAAATCTGATCTTCATACAGTGCTGCATGGGGTAAAAGAGAGAATGCTGTGCTAAGGCCCATGGAGGGCATCCACACATCTAAAGAACTGTTGAAGGCTCTGCAGGCTCAGGATGACATGTTGCTGACCATTGCCCATGTTTATATCCACTGCTGGAAAAGTCCAGAAAAATGTGTTCACATTTTTGGCGTTCATACCCAGCAGCCATTCGTCTGGTGGAGGTGTAGTGATAGTTTAGGTTACCACTCAACCACCTCATTTGTGACATGCCTACCGATGGGAATTCTATGTTGCATATGTTGCAAAGACTAATCCAGCAGCAGAAAGCGATCACTGCTTACCAAATGGTGTATGTCGTTAGTAGACACTTTATGGAGGTTGGTCATTTGAAGCCTGTGGAGTGGCTGCAAATGAAAGACATTTGTGCCATTTTAGCCTGCTTTGAAGAAATGACTAAAATGATCATTCATAATGATACACTAATGATCATCCCTGTTGTCTGCCTGCTGGACAGACACTACAGGGCCTTAGGCACAATGAGACGTTCTTATCACAGGAGGAGGAAGAATGGATATCAATTTCCCAACCGCCCAGCCAATCCACCATTATTCAACACCGCAGAGAAGGTGGCTTTGGGCAAGAAAGGAGAACATTTTCTCCTACACATTCCTCTATCCATGGGATAAGTATAGAGGAGGAAAGGCAGGAGATGAAAGAACAGGAGAAAAAGGAGGGGGATAATTTAAGTTCAGAGGTAGGGGAGGGGGCTATGCAACATTCCTTCCATCACTAACCCCAGTTATTCTACGTGGATGACGAGACCAGCCGGGGATAGTACAATTAGGATAGTGCCTCAAGGAAAAATAGATATAGAAATTATGAAAAAAATGAAAATGGACTGACCTGGACCTGATTTAAAAGGGAAACCAGGTGCCACACCTGCAGTCCTAGTTCTAGTATCTAATTAGGTCCTGTTATGCCAATGGCATCCGATGCATTGAAGGAGAGCCACAGGAAATCCAAATAAACTCCAAAGGAGTTTTTGGGAACATAGAACAGAATAAATGAAATTATAAAAAGATCTTGCGCAGGAGTACAGCCGGAGCACACTCTTAGGTCTGACCCCGAGGAATGCAGGCCATCACCCTTAGGTACTTAAAGGCATATGAGTGTTTTTATAATGCAGTGCTTGCAGAAAGACCGTCGCATAGCCCACATCAAAACATCCAGTACTGGATGGCCACACTTTTTGATCCCTACTACAAGGCCAAAATGACAATTCTCACTCCTGCAGTGCAGAGGGACCTCAAAACGCAGCACTATCAGGACAAACTATTAAGCATCTCCCTGGAAATGAGTAGCACATGGAGAAGGCCTACTCCACACTAACAAGGTCTAACAAGGCTACAATAAGCTACATGAAGGGCACTGAGACTGTAGAAGGATTGGGCATGCTATACTGACCTGAACAGCGGCCCGGGGCAGTTGCTGCAACACTCCAAAAACGCCAATGAAAAATTCAGTTTCTTTACTCATGATCAGTGCAATGTTTCAGTCCCACCATGGGACTTTATTTAAGCAATGTGATATATGCATGTCAGAATATTTAAACCAAGTAATTTATTAACATAATTAAGGCTGGTGGCATGCAGAAACATTATAAAGTGTGCAAAGAACAATAGTGGAATACAAATAAAGTTACAGTGCAGCATTCATCTTAAATATACAATATGTAATATTGGCATGCAATACATAAATATCAGTGTCATGACCATAAACACTTAAAAATTCATGTGTGTTGCAGAGGGCAGGACAGATGCACACTCGCCGATTGCCAAAAGCCATCCACATGATAAAATAAATGATACAAGCAAGCCCATGTGGATCTCAGGTTTGTAAGAGTAACTAAGTGGGTCAGCACTGCTAACCAACCAACAAGGATGGTTAAACCACCTGATATTGATCTTAATGACCAAATACAGATGTGCAGAAGAAGATACTGCTGTCTCAGGCATCATCTTGGATAAGGACTTTAGCCGACAATAGAAAAATACATTGCAAAAATAGGTTATATTATACAGTAAATAGCGGCTTTTATAGAGCATGTTAAAGGCAAAACTTGTGCATATTTTTAAGAGTTGCGTATAGTGGTAGCAGATGCAATACACCAAAAGCCTTAAAAGTGTAAAAAGAAAAGTGATGTCATCCTATTTGTGGGATTGAATTACCATTTGATCTTAGCTCTGAATAGCACTTCCCCATTGTACCTTTATTAGCGGTGTACCATACATATACTCACTAGGGGAGCAACGCTATTGAGCTGCTCATTACATATTATACAGTGCCAATTCAAAATCTGGACACGTCTTTTCATTCCATGTTTTTTTTAATGTTTTCTGCATTGTAGATTCATTTTGAAGATATGAAAACCATGAAGGAACACATCTGAAATTAAGTAGTAAACAAAAAAAACAAGCCAGAATATATTTTCTATTTTAGGTTCTTCAAAGTAGCCCCCTTTTGCTTTGATGCCAGCTTTGCGCACTCTGGACATTCTCTCAAGCAGCTTCATGATGTAGTCCCTTGGAATGATTTTCAATCAACAGGCATGCCTTGTCAAGAGTTAATTTGTGGAATGTCTTGCCGTCTTAATTTGGTTAAAGGGGTTGTCTCGCGGCAGCAAGTGGGGTTATACACTTCTGTATGGCCATATTAATGCACTTTGTAATGTACATCGTGCATTAAATATGAGCCATACAGAAGTTATTCACTTACCTGCTCCGTTGCTAGCGTCCCCGTCGCCATGGATCCGTCTAAATTCGCTGTCTTCTGGCGTTTTTAGACGCGCTTGCGCAGTCCGGTCTTCTGCCTGGTGAATGGGGCCGCTCGTGCCGGAGAGCTGGTCCCGCGTCGTCATCGTAGCTCCGCCCCGTCACGTGTGTCGATTCCAGCCAATCAGGAGGCTGGAATCGGCAATGGACCGCACAGAGCCCACGGTGCACCATGGGAGAAGACCCGCGGTGCATCGTGGGTGAAGATCCCGGTGGCCATCTTGGAGAAGGAAGAAAGAAGTCGTCGCAGAGTGGGGATTCGGGTAAGTAATATATATATATATTTTTTTTAACCCATCCCTTGGGTTTGTCTCGCGCCGAACGGGGGCCCTATTGAAAAAAAAAAACCCCGTTTCGGCGTGAGACAACCCCTTTAAGTCGATCAGTGTGCAGAGGTAGGGGTGGTATACAGTTGTATACAGTCTTTAGCAATCTCCAACTACTGGTCTAATCCAAAATATGGCAACAACCACTCAACTAAGTAAAGAGAAATGACAGTCCATCATTACTTTTAGACATGGAGATTAGTAAGTCTGGAAAATGATAAGAGATGTAAAGGGATCCTCAAGTTTAGTCATGAAAACCATCAAACGCTATGATAAAATTGTCTCTTATGAGGACCGCTCAAGGAAAGGAAGACCATGAGTTACCTTTGATGCAGAGGATACATTCATTAGAGTTACCAGCATCAGAAACCACAAATTGACAGCACTTCAGACACATCACAACAGCAAATATTTAGAGGAGACTCGAGCCCTTATGATCAAATTGCTGCAAAAAAATCACTACTATGGAAAATCATCAAGAAGAAAATTGATTGGGCCAAGAAACACAAGGAATAGGCATTAGACCACTGGAAATCTGTTCTTTGATCTGATGAGTCAAAATGTGAGATTTATGATTCCAACTGCCATGTATTTATGAGACTTAGAAAAGTTGAGTGGATGGTTTTTACATGTTTGGGTCTACCGTGAAACATGGAGGATGAGGTGTGATGAGGAGTGATGGTGTGGGAGTAATTTTCTGGTGATGCTGTTGGTGATTTATTCAAAATTCAAAGCACACCTAAATCCATATGTGTGATAGCTTTCATGTCTTCAATATGCATCTACAATGTAGGAGATTTAGGCCGCCTGCAGACGAGCGGGTCGTTTCTGCGGCGAGGATACTCGCCACAGGACCCAACCAGAGCGCCTGCAGGGACGAGCACATACTCACGCGCGCCCGGCGGCCCCGTCTCTTTCATGTGCCGGCTGCCTGGCAGCCGGCGCATGCGCAGACCGGAGCCGGCGACCGGGTGAGTGACGTCTCTGTGCGGGGCTCGCAGAGAAATAGGTCATGCCGCGGTTTGTTTGCCACGCGAGATTTCGCACGGCAAAACCGCGGCCATCTGCATAGGATTGCGTTTGTTAACGCAATCCTATGCAGGCTTTGAGCTGCAGAAATCCCGCGGGATTTCCGCCTGTGTACAGGTGGCCTAATATTGTAGATTTATATTGAAGACATGAAGAAAAATATATGGAAATAAGTAGCAAACATAAGAGTGTTAAACAAACCTAACTATGTATTATATTTTAGATTCTTCAAACATTTGACTGGTACTGTATAGTCACACTAAAATTCAACTCAAAACAGGATTCAATTGTTTGTTTTGGTTCGCTCGATGCTGATGTTTATCCTCTCTGGGTATTTGTTTCAAAAATGTCACATATTGACTCCCACATAAGTTACTATTTTCAATTGCCAACAAAAAGGTTACTGGTGAAGGAAATTTCTCAACACTGATAAAGCACAGCTTTATACAACGGTGTGTAGAACCTCTATCGAAGCTCTATGCAACATTCACTGGAAGGAAATGGGGAATGTTCCAGGGACTCCCTGCCCAAATAATATTATGGGGCTCTTCATTTTCTGATGGTTCTCTATTTTCCATATGACATTGGGGAAAGCAAACTGAAACATTGTGATTTTTAATAATTAATTCTGTAAACTTTGAAGCTGTGCAATTTCAACTAAAAACTGTGTTACCAATAAGTGACCACTAGATGGTAGCATTTAACCATTCAAAATTTTATATTGTTCTATGGATGCCTGACAGTATATTTGTCTTATTAAGCATGTTAATGGTGAAAAAGCTTAAACTACTTATTTTGGGCCCCCAGAACCAAGCAATTATTTTTATTTTTTCATTGTCATACTTTAAGAGGCATCATTTTAGTAGCTGTATGAAGTTGTATTTTTTGTATGACAAAATTAATCTTTCTAGTCTCCATTTTGGGATGCATATATTTAATAGATTTTTTTTTTTGGGGGGGGGGGGGGGGAGCAGGAGGATGCAAAATAAAAAAATAACCAGCAATACTGCAATTGTCTTTTATGGTCAATTATTTACATTGTTTATTGTGTGGTAAATACAGCAAGTTAAATTTAGTCAGTACAAATAAAATCATAGAAGAAAAAGAATAGTTATTTAATGTTTTTGTACATTTTCACATCAAAATTTATTCCTGTGTTGGCATATTCTAAGAGGTACTCTGAGGTGCTGTCAGATGGAGCTCCGTTCATCTTATCACTGAGGATCTTGACATGCAGGAGGTTATATTGCCCCGCTACTGATCATCTTCAGCTCTCATGGCATTTTGACGAGTGTAATCTGTTTCATAACTATGATATACATGTACAGCATTTGGTCTTAATATAAGGCATTCCATAACATGCATGTACACCATTTTGCAGCAATCAGTTTTGAGTGATTAATGAAGTTTTCCAGTAGTAAAAACCTGACCCAATTTCATAAAAATAATCATGAATCTGAGTGGCCCAGAAACTATAGGCCGCTAATTGACTGCATGGTCTATAAATCTAAATCCTTGCTGATGGCAACATCAATGTAGCTAGTTGTTCGCCTCTAAAATCCTGTCCGATCTCCTTATTCCATGGTCATCTATTAGGTGGATGGGTGAGAAGACCACCTGTGCTCCCAGTTCCTTCACTTTCCTGCCAAGGTCTTCAAAATCTCTGCAGGTCATTTTTAACAGTAAAATTTGTCCTATATATTAGTAGGAGTTGAAGGGTCTTCATAGCCTATCAGACACATTTTTGACTTATGCACCTGGAAGACAGCACACCTCTAGAGAGGTTATGTCAGGTCTGCAACCTCAATTCCTTTCAACAGGGAATCCCCCGAACAACCATTCTTCTTTTCTTCCTCAAAACAGTACTTCTTTCTCTCCATCAAGAGGATTATGAGTGCTTACTAGACTGTTCTTTGTGGGCAAAGTCATTTCTTGATGCTATTCTCTCCTGAAGACTCTACACCTTTTCCTCCAGTAGAGAGACAAGCTTACATTTCTTGCAGGTGAAGTTTGGCTTTTCCCCTGGTAGGTCTGTAAACATGTAGCATATGTTGCAGCTCACTAAATGGCTCCTCTCCCTTTCCAGGTTGCACATTCTCAGTTGATGTCCACTTCAAAAGTTCTAATAGGTAACGAAAATGGATATTTAACCTATTAGATGTTACTGTGTGTTAAAATTTACATGCTATGATGTGCACAATCTGGCGCCGTTCTCCAAGCAGCTAGACTTGGCTACACCCAGCAATCGTCCCACTCACAGCAACTCTGCACTTTCCCCAGAATGAACCGAGAATATGTTAATTACATTCCTGGAGCTCCAATCTCTGGTCTGGTGATGTCCTCTGAGCAGCTAAATCCAGTGATCATCCCACTCACAGCAGCTCTTTACTCTTTCAAGGATGTACTAGTAATATGCAAATTTTCTTCTTAGAGCTCGAATTCCCAGTCTTCCTGTTCTTCTCTGGATGAGTAGAACAACAAGTATAAACACAACAGGAATATAAAAAACCCATCCAGATGTTGCCCTGGGTCAGATTTGAACTTACAACTCTAAGGCCTCCCTCACACAGGACGTTTGCAAAACGCCGCCTTTTCAGCTGTGTTTTCAGCCCAGCTGAAAACGCTGCCCATTCATTTTAATGGGAGACTCAGCTGAAAATACCCAAAGATAGAACATGCAGCGCTTTCAAAATGCAGTGTTTTTCAAAGCAGCATTTTCAGCCTTGTGTGAGCAGCCCCATTGAAATCAATGGGAGCCTTGTGCAGCGTTTAGAACAGGGCTGAAAACGCTGCTGAAAGCGCTGCTGAAAGCGCCCTGTGTGAGGGAGGCCTAATAGTGCTAACAACTGAGCCACCACACCTGTCCTTTCTGCTCCATAGTGCAAGAAGAACAGAAAGAAAATCACAAAGAGAACATAAAAACAACATCCAGATGTGGCCCTTGGTTAGATTTGAACCTAAAACTAAAACAGCAGTGCTAAAAACTGAACCGCCACATTCCTTCTTTCTTTTTACTTCTTCAGACAAGGAGAAGATGGAAAAGAATACGTACAAAGAGAACATAGAAACTCCATGCATATGTTGTCCATAATCAGCCATGAACCCAGAACCCCATCGCTACAAGGTAATACCGTTAGTACTACTCACTGAGCCACCAAGCTTCTTCCTACTCCTGCTTGTTGTTTTTCTCTGAAAGAGAACAAGAAAAACAAGAAGGAAAAGATCTTCTTCTTCCTTTTCTCATTGTCCTCTTTGTCATCCTTCTTTTCCTTTTATTCCTTCAACTTATTCTGCTTCTTCACTATCTTATAATTCTCCTTCTCCACTGGAGTAAGTTTTTGGATTGTGGGTGGAAAATGGAGAACCTTGAGGACACCCACGCAAACAGTGGGAGAACATACAAACTCCATGCAGATGTTATCTGCAAGGAAACACTGCTAACCTAGAATCTGGTAATACTGGTTGTAAATTGATGCCTTTATACAGTATAACGTTTTTCCTTTGGGTTTTGCTTCAAATGCCATGGTTTACCTTGTGTTCAGCCAGCAGTAACATCAGTCTGAAGATAGACTTCCACATAAAGCCAATTTCACACGAGTGCACTACAGACGCATTTATGTGTTTGTAACACAGATTCTAAATCTGCAGCATGTCTATTAACGTTGCAAATTTAAGCTGCGTGATTTTACCCTCCACTTGCAATACAAGAGTTAAATTCCTCAGTAGAACTGCAATCAAAAAATGTAGCCCAATCTGCACCATTTAGGTGCAGATCTGACCATTGCAGTTTTGCAGCGTAGTTGCTGCAGGTTTTCCATTGCAGAATTCCGGCAGTGATCACGCCACATGTAAAAGTAGCCTTAAAGGGGTATTCTGGCTACACAAATTTGCTGACAAATGATAATCAAAAGTTAATAAAGTTTGCAATGTGGTTCTGCGTCTGTAACTCTAAAACCATTACCTTCTTCTGGCACTTCAGGAGTGTTTATTCACAGGTTGCGTTGCATAGGACCTGTAGGCATTCCAGCACTACAGGTTATGATTGCTCAGTAGGAATGATCAGGGAACACTTTTTTTTATATTCGGCTCTCGGGTCCGAATTGCGTACAAATAGCTGGGAAGTGCTTAGCAGGGACGCGCACAGGAAGACAGTACAGGGTGGGGAATTGTGTGAAGTGTAGTTAAAGCCAACACTATAGGACAATGTATGTCAGGGAGTTGAACAAGTCGAGACTCTATGGGTAGAAGTACATGGAGGGAAAAACAATAATAAAATCCTCAGAGGGGTTTCCTATAGACCACCAAATGTAACAAAATCTACTGAAAATCTATTACTGAGGCAATTAAATGGAGCAGCAAATCAAAATGAGGTAATTATTATGGAGGATATCAACTATCCAGATATAAACTGTAAAGCTGAAACCTGAGGATCTCATAAAGACAACAAGTTTTTGTTACTAACTAAAGATAATTTCCTTACCCAACTTGTACAGGACCCAACTAGGGGGACAGCCGTTTAGGACTTAAAATTAACCAACAGACCTGACTGAATAACAGGGGTACAGGTTGGCGGGCACCTGGAAAATAGTGACTATAATATAATACATTTCCACTTGCCATTCAAAAGGGAGTTTTATAGGGGGGGGGGTGCAAAAATACAAAATTTTAGGAAGGCAAACCTTATTTGGCTTAGAGATGCTCTTAAAGGGGTTGTCCCGCGCCGAAAGCTAAAATTTTTTTTTTACACAGACCCCACCTTAGTAGACAGAAAAACAGCATCCATTTGTTATTTAAAAAAAAAAAAAAAAGATTTGCTTACCTGGATCCCCGTTCTGCGGCTTTGAAGATTCTTCTTTCAAAGATGGCGCCGCTGGTCTTCTTCCACGGTGCACTGCGGGTCTTCTCCCATGGTGCACCGTGGATGTTCTTCTCCAATCAGCGTTCCACTGCCGATTACAGCCACCTCATTGGCTGATCGGCACCACGTGACGGAGGTGGAGCTACGCAATGACGTGGGAAGAGGGAGGAGCCAGGACGCAGCTCGTGAGTCCCGGACCATCAAGAAGAGGATTCCTCTGTGAGCAAGCGCGACTGTTCGTGCGACCAGAGAAGAAGTTTGATCGTCGCCATGGAGACGGGGACGTCAGCACCGGAGGGGGTAAGTGTATAACTTCTGTATGGCCAATATTTAATGCACGGTGTATATTACAAAGTGCATTAATATGGCCATACAGAAGTGCTTAACCCCACTTGATTTCACGAGACAACCCCTTTAACCTTATTGACTGGAACAATGTCTACAAAATGAGAGTGTAGACAATAAGTGGGAAACTTTTAAAAACATCGTAAGTACTCATTTTGAGCATCTCACACCTTGCAGGAATGAAGGAATTAGGAATATTAGTAAATTAATGTAGCTCAATAAAATTGTAAAGGAGTCAATAAACAACATAAAGAAAGCATTTAAGCTACTAAAACAAAAAGGCAGTGAAGCATTAAAAACCTTTGAGTAAAAAAATATTTATGTAAAAAGCAGATAAAAGTAGCAAAGTTGGAGACAGAGAGACTAGTAAAACTAATGCTAAACTGTTCTTTAATTATATAAATAGTAAAAAAGATTATTTATTACTGATAGTATTGACACTTTAATAAATAACGTAGGAAAGATTATCAAGTATGATGAGGAGAAATGAAATGTATTAAATAGTTTTTTCTTCAGTGTATTCACAGAGGAAAAGGAAATGTCAGATGAGATATAGAGTGATTAAGTGAATTCCTCCCTAAATGTCACCAGTTTGACCCAGGAAGAAGTGCCAAAGCCACCTTAAAAAAGATTAACATAGACAAATCATTGGGTCCTAATGGCATACACCCTCGGGTTCTAAAGGAATTATGTAATATAATAAACAGATGATTGTTTCTTATATTTAAGGACTCTGTAGTGAATCTTTAGTGGTCTCTTCCACTGGATTGGCGCATAGTCAATGGGGTGCCAGTATTCAAAACAGGGTCAAAAAGTTAGCCCAGAAGCTACAGGCCGTTAATTCCAACTTCCGTTGAGGGTAAAATGTTTAAGCGGTTTCTAAGAAATGCTATCCTGGAGTACCTCAAGAAAAATAGCTGTATAACTTCATATCAACATGGGTTTAAGAGGGGTTGCTCCCGTCAAACCAATCTAATCAGTGTTGTAGTAATAATAATATAAATGTGTTTCTTAAATCAGCCTATGCAAACATATATATATATATATACATATATATATATATTCATATATTCACCTTCAAAGGAAATAGCTAGCAGTTAAATGGTTAACTAGCTCAATATTATAGGTTGGTATGTACAAGTAGAAGTTGAAGCTCCCACGTAAGGTTCCCATAGCTCGCTAGCAAGGGGAGAAACTTCTTATCTCTGACTGCATACTTTCGGTCCAGATTGGAATATTAATAAAGTCTATGCTACTTGGGTATATAGGAATTACATGTTCACATTGTGACATACACCTGAGATGTAAACATATGTTAATCATTAGCATCATTACATGCTAGACCAATATTAAGTTGTTAGGATGTTAGGAGGGGCATGCATGTAATTGGTGCGTCATATTCAGTATATTTGTATTGTACTTCCTTTCAATAAACCTGAAAGGTATTGGGGACTGACGGAGAGCATCCGTCAGTTCAAATACAGATATTCATGCATGAAGCTTCTCATTATAACCAATCTGGAGCAAACCAGTGAAATCTTCTGGAATATGATTTATTCCTATAACATCAGCTTCTATAAGGAGCTAAGTTTTAGACTGGACCAGGGAGAGCCACTGGATTTTGTGTATCTTGACTTTTCCAAAGTGTTTGACTCTGTAGCATAAAAGGTTGGTACATAAAATTAGAATGAATCTGGATGAAAATGTGTGTAAGTGGGTAAGTAACTGGCTCAGTGATAGAAAGCAGAGGGTGGTTATTAATGGTATATTCTCCAATTGGGTCACCGTTACTAGTGGGATACCAAAGGGAACTTTTTAATATATTTAATAATGACCTGTTAAAAGGATTGCACAGTAAAATATCAATATTTGCAGATGATACAAAACTAACACGAGAGGGCAGAATGTAGTTGCAAATAGATCTTGATAGGTTGTGGGATAGGGCAGAAAGTTAGCAAATGATGTTTAAGGGCAGCTTCAGATGACTGTATTTGCATGTGTTTTTTTACTCAAGAAGGACATATCAGAGCTTGAGAGGGTTCAAAGGCAAGCAACTAAATTTAAAAAAAATGGGCAGACTACAATACCCTGAGAGGTTATGAAAATTGGAGTTATTCACTTTAGAAAAAAGACGGCCGAGGGGCGACTTAATAAGTATGTATAAATATATCAGGGGACAATACAGAGATCTCTCCCATGATCTGTTTATACCCAGGACTGGGATTGCAACAAGGGGGCACCCTCTACGTCTAGAGGAAGAAGGTTTCTGCACCAACATGGAAGGGGGTTCTTTACTGTAAGAATGTGGTGATGATGACTTCAATAAAAGAGTTTAAAAAGGGGCCTGGACACATTTCTTGAGCAATACATTATTACATGTTATAGTAACTAATTACTACAGAAGGGTTGTTGGTCCAGGGATTATTCTGATTGCCAGACTTGGAGTAGGAAGGATTTTTTTTCTCTTAAAGGGGTTGTCCCGCGCCGAAACGGGTTTTTTTTTTTTTCAACCCCCCCCCCGTTCGGCGCGAGACAACCCCGATGCAGGGAGGTAAAGAAAGCTCACCGGAGCGCTTACCTGAATCCCCGCGCTCCGGTGACTTCTCTACTCACCGCTGAAGATGGCCTCTTCCTCCGTGGACCGCAGCTCTTCTGTGCGGTCCATTGCCGATTCCAGCCTCCTGATTGGCTGGAATCGGCACGTGACGGGGCGGAGCTACACGGAGCTACACGGAGCCCCATAGAAGACTGCAGAAGACCCGGACTGCGCAAGCGCGGCTAATTTGGCCATCGGAGGGCGAAAATTAGTCGGCACCATGGAGACGAGGACGCCAGCAACGGAACAGGTAAGTATAAAACTTTTTATAACTTCTGCATGGCTCATAATTAATGCACAATGTACATTACAAAGTGCATTATTATGGCCATGCAGAAGTGTACAGACCCACTTGCTGCCTCGGGACATCTCCTTTAAAGCAAGGAAATTGGATTCTTCTTAACTGAGTTTTTTTTTTGCCTTACTCTGAATCAACATCTGGGGGAGGGGAGGGGTTAATAGGCTGAACTAGATAGACATATGTATTTTTTCAGCCTAACATACTATGTTACTATATCAGCAAGAATGTGGTGGCCATCTTGGCAAATAGTGATATGGGTAAACATCAGAAACGTAGGGCAGAGTAAAAAGGTAAGGGCTGCACAATGTATACCCATAACCAGCTATGTATAAAAATGGTGCAAACAACTTTGATATCTGGAATTTTTGAAGATTCACTTCACAACTGGAATACCCCTTTAGACATGTGAAGTTGTGATGACATCACACAAATTTATTAGTCACAAGGGACAGATGCATACTGTGGAGACAAGATCCAGGTAAACCTTGTATTCTTCTATGTACAGATTGCAGTTTATAATGATCTATTGTGGTTTATAATAATGGTTATACTGCTCTATAATGACCAGAAGCCAACTATACTTTTTTTGCCCAATGTGACTATTGCAGATCACATTGCAGACTGTAAAGTTCTTCCAAGAGCAGTATTACACTACAGAGCTTGATGTCATCTGTGAAGACAGAAATAGTGCTATAAATTCCTACATTCTATCATTTATAAAGAAGTTGAAAAACAATGACCTGAGCATTGATTTTATTTTCTTTGAACACTTTTCAATCCAATTAAACTGTATAGTGTCTAAAGCAGCAGACCTTCAATTCTACATTAAGTGTCAGTAGAAAGTTGTGAAATGTTTTTATACCTTTACATGTCCTTTTATCTGAGCTGCCACTAAGGCTCTGCACAAATTAGCGCTGGTCGGCTTTCCTTGCAAGTATAGTGTTGTTTGAAATGTTATTTTGTCTATAAAAATGGAAACTCAACAAAAACTGACCAGACCTGTTGTAAATCTGTAGGATAATTTATAGTGGGTCCATATATTACATAGCATATAATATGTATGGTTAACCAAGGCTGCCCCTTGGGATAACAACTGATCACAAGGCTTCAGGAAGCAATCAGTAAATCACTGGGCCAGCTGACTTAAAAGAAATATGTCATAGGACAAGCCCTTTCCTATGATACATTTACAGATCTACAATAGATCCCTTTTTGAATATTCGTTTTGGCAGTAATATTTGTTTGCCAAATATTATGCAGAAGGGAGCAGAAATAATTGAATACCTCTATGAATTCTCTTATCTGTAGCCCTCTTGGACCATATCCAAATTCAGCCAATCCAGGATGACAGTACTAAAATAAATGACTTACACCACAGAAATGTGTGCCAGAAGATGTACAAGGGAATATGGTGTTTACAGATGCACCTTACTATAGTATCATATTGACTCCATGTGCTACCCTTTTTGTTTCATGGGGGCATCATATTGTACAGTATGTCAGAAATATTCCTACCTACATTCTATGTAACATACCTCTGTGATACAGAATTGGATGGAACATACTACAATTTATTTCTGTTGGAGAAAATGGAGGTAAGTAGGGTTCCATATAAACCTATGGGTGCCCTCTTACAGCTCTGTAAACCTCAGAGATTAGATACAGCTGTAGTATGGCCATGTTCACGAGGTCTTACTCTGTAAACCAGGTTCTAACTATATTGAAAACAAGAAGTCTGAATACTGATCCCTAATGCATCGGTCTTGTTACTCTGCTGTAATATTTAAGGTCTATTAATGACTATCCATTTACATACATTTTTGTCGAGTCCCAATATTTTCATTTTATATGCCAATCTACATACGCCAAAAATTGATATGGAATTTGTGTGGAATCAGTGTGCATTTCATGTAAAAACCATATCAAATCCGCAGCAAGAAAGTAGTCAAACTCTATTCTAATGGAAATCTCCACCATAGTCTATACGGCACATTTTTTTTCCGTGCATGGATAAGACATTTGCGTATAGTCAAAAAAGAAGTCATGGATTCCACACAGTTTTACCACATGAGGAATCACAGAGCCTCTTATGGTTTAGAAATGCAGTCCTCAGCTCTCGCTCACGACCTAAAGGTTGCAAATTTAATCCCCACATGGTTCACATAACTGGCTCAAGGTTGACTCAGCCTTCCATCCTTCCAAGGTCCGTAAAATGAGTACCCAGCTTGGTGGGGGTAATAAATAAAATTACCCCCGCTATACAAATAACAAGATTTTTTTATTTTATCCTCATTAAATGGAGGCTAATCCATGTGCAATCCGCGGCTGCACTAAATACAAATTCTTGGCATAAATCTGCACTTAAACATGGACTTCCCCTACTGTTTTTACTGAAATCAACATTTCAAATTTTTCCATGTGAACAAAGCCTAAGGAATAGAGATGAGCGAACGTACTCGTCCGAGCTTGATGCTCGGGCGAATATTAGGGTGTTCGGGATGTTCGTTATTCGTAACGAACACCACACGATGTTCGGATGTTCGGGTTACTTTAACTTTCTTCCCTGAGAAATCATTTCTATATGCGCTCAATGGGGCCGGCGGCAGCAGCGCCAACCCCATTGAGAACATATAGAAGACAAATCCTTCTTCTCTGCCACAGCTGTAACAGCTGTGACAGAGAAGAACGATGTTTGCCCATTGAATTCAATGGAACCAGCAATACAGCCGACTCCACTGAATGCAATGGGCTGCCGGCGATCGCGGGATGAATTGTCGGAAAGGGGTTAAATATATAAGCCCTTTCCTGCAATTCATCCAGAAATGTGTAAAAATAAAAAATATATATATACTCACCTGGTGCCGGCAGACGGAGTTCAGCGCGGCAGGCTGCAGTTCTCCTGAACTGCTCTGAACAGCTGTGAGTAATATTCAGCAGCCGGGGATTTAAAATCCCCGCCTGCTGAATAAGATGCCTCTGAATGGTCACAGCCTGACCAATCAGAGGCCAGCCCTCACTCACACCCATTCATGAATTCATGAATGGGTGTGAGTGAGGGCTGGCCTCTGATTGGTCAGGCTGTGACCATTCAGAGGCATCTTATTCAGCAGGCGGGGATTTTAAATCCCCGGCTGCTGAATACTACTCACAGCTGTTCAGAGCAGTTCAGGAGAACTGCAGCCTGCCGCGCTGAACTCCGTCTGCCGGCACCAGGTGAGTATATATATATTTTTTATTTTTACACATTTCTGGATGAATTGCAGGAAAGGGCTTATATATTTAACCCCTTTCCGACAATTCATCCCGCGATCGCCGGCAGCCCATTGCATTCAGTGGAGTCGGCTGTATTGACGGCTCCATTGAATTCAATGGGCTAACATCGTTCTTCTCTGCCACAGCTGTTACAGCTGTGGCAGAGGAGAACTTGCTGTGTCGTTCCCATCATTTTCTTGAATTGCCAAGATTTTCACACATGAAAACCTTAGCGAGCATCGGCGAAATACAAAAATGTTCCGGTCGCCCATTGACTTCAATGGGGTTCGTTATTCGAAACGAACACCCGAACATCGCGGGAAGTTCGTTTCGAATAACGCGAACCCGAACATTTTGGTGTTCGCTCATCTTTACTAAGGAACACCCACAGTCTTATCAAGATCAGCTTTGGTACTCAATTTATTGTGTACTTGTATTGGCGTGAAAACCCGGCCGATATACACACATCTGAACGAGCCCTGATACTGTATTAGTTATGTGAGGATGGTATCTATTAAAAACTCTTTAATTATTTGACCCGCTATTGAGGATAGCACTGGCATATAATGTGAACCTTTTTTTTAAGCCACATTTGCTAAATACTTCTCCCTTTTTAGCCAACATAGCTCATCCGATTGCTTATTAATCTTATATCTAAGCAAAAGAATACATAAAATAAAAAAAAATAAGTAAAAAATAAAAAGTTTTTATATATTCCTATAAGTTTATTGCCATTCTAGATGAGAAACGTTTTAATACAGTAACAGTTTTTTAAATAGTTTTTTAAATGTTTATTTACCAGGACTAAATCTGATGAGTATTAGATCTTCTAATTCATATATGCAATTTCCTCAAAATACCGGTACTTCTCTGCAATAGTCCAATATTGTGACCATTAGGAGGCAGTATTGCTTCTGATTCACTTTATGGATGAACACAATGCAGATAAATGGTATTTATTTTCAAAATGTAAAAGTCCAAATAATTTTATGTATATAAAAATCACATGTAACAAACAACACATTTACTTTATATTAATGACAATCGATTTCCAATTTATTTATGGCACAAATATACCTTTAATTGTAAGTAAAATAAACATAAATCACATTTACGTATAAATTAAACACATCTTAGTGAATCATATTGAATTTCTTAGTAATAAGAGCCCCTTTTCAGTATGTAGGGTCTTCTGGCTTTGCTTACAATAGCCTGTCTTTTTAAAATATAAGGAATTTTTCGCTTTACAATATCGTCATTTTCACTGTTTGAACTGCTTGATTCAAGGTAATCCCGTTGAGACAGCTGAAAAAATAAAAAAAGATCCCATTAAATTGACAAACCAAAAACCTCGTTTGTCTGATACATTATATTGCAAGTGATGTGGATGTCAGTGAGTATAATATATCATACAAGTAATCTTATAATTGGAGAAGTAGTGGGTTCATCTTTATTTATATTTATATAGTAATATGCCTATATTGACAGTAGAATTTTTATACCATAAAATGGAAAATGGCAATTTACAGACAGTTTCTTCTTTTGGAAGGTTAGCTAGTTATGTACTTTCTCAAAAGAGAATTATCTGAGGTTTCATTAGCTTCTAGCTGAGACTACTAGAAATGAGTCAGCATTCCAATCACGTTGTACTATGTCAAACCATATAGCTAAGCAAATGCATGCTCTATGTTGATGAGGTCCAATATGCTAAAACAGATTTGTCCATGAGTCGATTAACCCCTTTAGGGGCACGTCCGGAAAATCTCCGGGGCTTGCTGCACTGTCCATGCAGTTAAACTCCAGAAGATTTCTGTGGACAGCTCCAGTGCTGAAATGCTGGCCAGGACAAACAGTTATTGAGCCACTGTACACGTTTGTCACTTCGAATTACTTCAGGAAAATCTCCGGGGCTTGCTGCGCTGACATGGTAATAATAAACCTGCCACTGAAGGGGTTAAAGGGTTGTCTATGATGGGACAATCCTTTTAATAAACTTATGGAAAACTCTGTTTGGTATACAGTATGCAGTGCTCAGGTCAAACAGCTAATTGCCCCAGGAATTACTCCAAGTATCCCCAGCAAATAGTTAATCTTGTCGGGTATTTCCCTGTAGTGGCTACTGCAAGAGGAAATGTAGTACACTGACATGCAAAGAGTCATGGGATAGCAGTATGTAAATTGATCATAAAGTGGTGTTACCTCAGGCAACAGCTTTAGGATGCTCACATCTGTATAACTTGTGAGGCGTTCTCTTGTGACTGAGGTTGAACACTGGCCAGAAGGCTAATGGCAAGGCAATTATTGGAGTTTGAATGAGGCATGATAGTGGGTGCCAAATGGACAGGACATTCCACTTCCAAAGTTGTGCAGGCATTTAACATTCCTCGATCCATAGTGTCATGTATGTACCAGGAATACATAATCGAAGACATTACCAACCATTGTGGACAGCATAGTGGCCAATCAGGGATGCGTAATAATCTCAAATACCGGCATCTGGCTGAAAATGTCTGTGCAAACAGACAAGCAACACTGGTAGGAATCACATCTATATTCAATGGGATATGGGAGCATAAGACCCACCAGACTACCTCTGCTAACACCACAACACCAGAAATAGTGCCTTACATGATCTTTTGAGTTTGCTAACTGGACCTTACAGAACTAGAAACATGTGGCATTGTCTAATGAGTCACAGTGTCAACTGTTTTGGGCTATCTATAGGGCTTGTGTGTGACACAGACACCATGAACCCATGAACTGCAGCTGTCAAAAGCACTGTGCAGACTGGTGGTGATTCCATATTGGTGTGAGGTGTGTACTCATAGCATGGGTTGGGTCCATTGATCCACCTAAATATGTCCTTGACTGATGCCCACTACATTTCACTGCCTGGTGACTATTTGCAGCCCTTCCTGCACTTCATGCACCCTCCCAAGAGGAAGACCCAACTCTATAACTTTCATATGCCCTAGTAGGGTATATGAACAGGAGTTCTGTTCTTGACACGATCCGTTAAGTGTCTTTGTGTTGCACATTTAGCTCAATCACTAAACGGAATTAATGTGCAGAATGTTTGAATATAAATCCCTCTTACTGCAGACTCAATGGCCAAATGTTTCTTAATGAGCGATTATTGAAACAATATCACATCTCTGCAGTTGTATAATGGTACTTTGTAAATGTCTTCTTTTGGCATCACTATTTAAGCCATTTATTAATATGCTTACTTGCAAGATTCTAGCCAAGTAGCAGGATTTCCTTAAGAACAACATTTAAGACATCAAGAGGCTCAACATGACTTAGTTTGGAATTAGGGAATATAGATGAAGAGAAAGAATATAAGAAAAGTAGAATTAAAACCTGCATTTTCAGTCCTGCGATATGTAAGATTACAAAACAAGTTAGATAGCATACAGTTCTTTGCTGAAATACTAACAAACTCCCAGGAGGTTTAAGCATATGAAGGCTTATGTGGATAAGTTTAAATTTATGTTAAAAACAAAAAACAAACAAACAGTTCACACTTATAGACCATATCAATATGTGAACTCCTTCATGCTCTTCTTAAAGAGTAGCTACACTCTATTTAATTTTTTCCTAAAATGTACAGAATAGGCGATTATAAGCATTATGCAACATGTTATATAAGCCCATTTTGTACAGAACGGCTTCTCCTCACCCAGAGCCAGGGGACTGAGCAGCGTATGCTGGAGACTAATAAAAGCAGTGCTGGGACTGATCTTTGAAAATCAATAAAATATAAAGCAGGTTTTATTAACCCTTTCCAATCCACTTTCTGATGTCTTAAACATTATGATTTAAGGCTGTGCAGCTCCGTTGTTGGAAGACGTCCATCGGGGTTCTCTTACTGTATACTGCCAGCCTCTCTGCTGTCTGAGCCTATCCAACATGTCACTTCATGCAGTAGTGGCTTTAGCCAGCATATAGCGCCATAGTATAACAGCAGAAAAAGAGTAAACCCCCTAAGAAAACCAGGACACAAATTGGATTGGAAAGGGTTAATAAATGGGTATATGAAAACAGCTGTACCTACACTAGAGATAACAATGCAGGCACACCTGTAGCTTCTTGCTCAGCTATATCGTTATGGACATTTTACATGGGACAATTCAAAATTGTTCAAATTCTAGCGCTCCCGCAGGAATTTGAATGGTAATCATCTCATGTAAATTCATGCAGCGACTGAACAACTGAAAGATGCCAGTGATACTCGCTCCTACGTAACAGCCCAGGAGCAAGCATCACTGAGATGAGCTGTCGGGCATCATTTGCCAGATAGCTTGTCCCATATAAATGGACAATTAGGTAGCTGAAGACAGATTTTTCAGCACTGTCTTCACCTAGCTATATACAGATTGCAAAATATTACCTTGATTGTAATAACACCCTGCAAAGTAATGCAAACTGTAAACCGCCCCGATAGCACGGCACACCGTGATATCACACAGCATTAAGAGTCAAGCTAAAGCGGAATGGCCCATTTACATGTAACAATTGTCCCTCAAAATTCGTTCAAACAAACGAAAAAGTGAGCAATAATATTTATGCTTGGCTATCATACACTTTTTGTTTGCTTCTCGTTCGTCACCCAGTTACGGCCTGCATAAAAGTCATCGCTATTTCGCTCACTTTATAGGAATGGAAAGCACTTAACGAAAAGTGAGTGATGATCTGCTTGTCTAAACATTATGCTCGAGCTCGAACAACTAGCGGTGACGTCACTCGCTCGTGCGCTCGTTTAAAAAACAATTGTCCCATATGAAGGGGGCATAACCCATCTGTAGTTAGAGGAGTTTTGTACAAAAAATGTACAGAAGAGACTGATAAAAGCTACTGCAAAAATAATTAGAATCATCTTTTCTGAACATTTTAGACAAAACTATTTAAAGTGTGAATACTCTTGAAATTGGCCTAATATTCATAAAACACGTCATGAAAAACAGTGTTATTAGTGGTAACAATTAAATATATACAGTGGGTGTTATCATTTTGAAATAAAAATTGTTCGGACTCTGCAAAAAAAGTGTTTAACCAACCCTGCTTCTTCTCTAGTGCTCTCCTAGTCAGTGCAGAGGGGGAAGTTGCGTAACCAAAAAGGTTTTGGTAGATGAGAAGGGCTGTTGACATATTTCTTAAAGGGGTGGTCTCGCGAAACCAAGTGGGGTTATACACTTCCGTATGGCCATATTAATGCACTTTGTAATGTACATTGTGCATTAAATATGAGCCATACAGAAGTTATTCCACTTACCTGCTCCGTTGCTAGCGTCCTCGTCTCCATGGTTCCGTCTAAATTCGCTGGCAGCTTGCTTTTTTAGACGCGCTTGCGCAGTCCGGTCTTCTCCATTCAGCACGAGCCGTTTCAGTGTGCTCCCCGCTACAGCTCTTCTGCGCATGCGCAGACGAGCTGTCACTGCTCGGGAGCGCGCTGAAGCGGCCATTCTGCACCATCCTCTGTTAGAGGAAGGTGCAGAAACTGGAGCTGCCCAGCGGAGAAGCCCAGCCCAGCCCAGCAGCCCCGAGAAGCCTCCCAGGTAAGTGATGGGTCGGGGGGGGGGGGGGGCTGCCGCTGCGCCGGGCTGCGCCGGGAGGGGGGGCTGCCGCTGCGCCGGGGGGGCTGCCGCTGCGCCGGGGGAGCTGCCGCTGCGCCGGGGGAGCTAGCGCTAGGCCGGGGGGGCTGTCGCTGCGATGGGGGGGGCTGTCGCTAGGCCGGGGGGGCTGTCGCTGCGCCGGGGGAGCTAGCGCTAGGCCGGGGGGGCTGTCGCTGCGATGGGGGGGGCTGTCGCTAGGCCGGGGGGGCTGTCGCTGCGCCGGGGGAGCTAGCGCTAGGCCGGGGGGGCTGTCGCTAGGCCGGGGGAGCTAGCGCTAGGCCGGGGGGGCTGTCGCTAGGCCGGGGGAGCTAGCGCTAGGCCGGGGGGGCTGTCGCTGCGATGGGGGGGGCTGTCGCTAGGCCGGGGGGGCTGTCGCTGCGCCGGGGGAGCTAGCGCTAGGCCGGGGGGGCTGTCGCTGCGATGGGGGGGGCTGTCGCTAGGCCGGGGGGGCTGTCGCTGCGCCGGGGGAGCTAGCGCTAGGCCGGGGGGGCTGTCGCTGCGATGGGGGGGGGGGGGCTGTCGCTGCGCCGGGGGAGCTAGCGCTGGGGAGCCGGGGGCTAGCGCCGGTTACCTGCTGTCTGGTCGGCGGCTGCGGGGCGTCTGGTCGGCGGCTGCGATGCGTCCGGTTGCCATGGAGACACAGCTGGCGGCGTCTCGGGAGCGCGCACGTCGGGCTGCAGCGAGCGACGGGGAAAGAGCCGGCGGCCATCTTGAGGAAACTTTTATAACTTGCTGAAACGCTGGAACGGTAAGTACGAACCAGCTAGAAATGTCATTTACAGGGGGGCTTAGTAATGTGTGTTTAATGGGGGGGACTGGGCAAAAAAAAAAATTAACTGCTTCCTCGAGACATCTCCTTTAAGTCTTAGAGATGAATTCCTCTCAGACGACATTATTACATAATAAGTAACTTACTTTTGGAAATCAAGTACTATGTGTAATATGGAACTGTGCTATAGAACCTGGAGCAATATTCCCTTCAGATATAGAATTGGCTATAGCACTCTCACATAATAGTCTGCACTTTCTTTTACTTCAAACAAAGAAAGACGCTTACCATGCTTTCAGTCTTCTTCATGGTTTCTTTTGTACCTCCTTTCATATCTTCTGTTTATTAAAACATTTTTCTAAATTGCTATCTGACATTTTCAACCAAGTGTCACCCACTCTCTTAATGCCCAAGAGGCATATTTGTTAGAAGAACCCTCCAGTAATTCATTATTTCTCAGCAGACTACCATACTGAGTAGTGTGATATGGACACAGTAGACTATTTTCCAGCTTTCCATAAGAATGATCACATCTTATATTCTCATTTTTCTGACATTCGAATGCTAATACCATGATTATAAGATCTTCCTGTTTTTAAAATTAGGAAGATGATGGAAACCTGACAAACATAGTAACTGTAGTTCACGAGAGACAAGCAGTTGTATTGCATAATTATGGTTTTCTTCCTTTTCTAAGGATGTCTTAAGGGAAAGTCAGACCATACGAATCCTGAAAGATTTAGAAGTTAGTCTAACAAAGAGCTAAATAAGTGTCTTTGGTGTGAATTAAAGCATTCCTGTCAATCTTCTTCATTTCTCTCGATTCAAGAAAACTTATGCAAGAATTGTCTTAGCATATTTGCTGTTTAGTTTACATTTCTGTATAGTAATAATGATCTAAAATGCAGACAATTTACATATTGCACCATACCTCTGAATGTTGAAAGACCATGCTTTGGCAAATTTTCTGAAGTTGAAGTGCTGTCAACATTGCTTCCAGGTTAAATCCATCCAATGATGTTGGATACTGTTTTCTAACTGTTAGATCTTCTTCTCCAGTCTCCCCTGCTTCCTCTGTTTGGGTGTTGAAATTGTTTACAAGTTTGCATACATTGAGAAGAGTCATTTTCCAGTATGGAAGCCTTGCTTTATTCACCTAAAATTAAATATTTGCTAATTATTATGAGAAAAAATGGCTAATTTCTTAAACATAGGAAGTGGCTGAAACTAAACTTTAATTTTGCAGTGCCGATATACATGTGTGTGTCAACCCTTTGCAATCCAATTTGTATCCTGGTTTTCCTAGGGTGCTTACTCTTTTTCTGCCGTTATACAACGGCACTATCTGCTGGCTAAAGCCAGTACTGCATGAGGTGACACATTGGATAGTCTCTGACAGCAGAGAGGCTGGCAATATACAGTAAGAGAACCCCAACGGACGTCTTCAAACATCGGAGCTGTACAGTCTTAAATCATAATGTCTTTAGAGGTCAGACAGTGGATTGGAAAGGGTTAATGCTAATTACTTTCTGAAGGTTCACAGTGTATTTCAGCCATGCATATATGTTATGATAAGAGGATAATTGTCTCTTTTAACCACATCCAAGTAAAAATTGAATCTCTGTTATCTAAACCAAATTTGTATTCTTCTACAGTCTCGGGTACTTAGCTTTTCTTTAATTTCATACATTTTGTATTGGAATTAATAGAACTAGAATAGATATCATTTTGTGAATTTGATGGAAAACAAAAACAATATTAAACGTATTGGTTAATTTCTCGGCCATAACAAATTGATTGGTATTCTTTATTTTACTCATTCAGGGCATAATAGGGCTCTTATATGGTTTTGTGCATTGTATATGTAAATGATACATGCATTACATAATTTAGTACAATTTGTTTACATGATCTATACTATACAGCAGGGTTTCTCAAACTCTTCAGCCTTGAAGCACCCCCTGGGAATTTTTTTTTACTTCCAGGCACCCCTACCAAAACGAGTGTGTGCAGTGGCCTTGGGTAGGCATGTAGCTTATCATGATGTATAATTTTACCTCCGTTATTCCAGGGGCCTCAATAGTAATAGCATCCTCTTTCAGTGGGCCCAGTAGTAACAGTGCCCCTCTCAGCAGCCCTAGTAGTAATAATGCCCCCCTTTTATGCCCTCATCAGGAATAATTCTCCACCTCATAGCCCAATCATTAAAAATGCTCCCTTTCTGGCTCTTCGATTAATAATGCTCTCCTTGTTTCCCCATTATTAAAAATGTTGCCCCGTCATTAATAATGCTGCCTTTTGTTCCCCCTGTCAGTAATAATGATCCCCCTTATGGTCCCATCATTAATAGTGCTCCTTCTTGTTGCCCCCATCAGTAATAATGCTGCCCCTTGTAGCCCCTCATCAGTAAAAACATTCCCCCTTGTTGTCCCCATCAGCAATAATGCTCCCACAGTCCCTCTTCTGCTGTATAATTAAAAAAAACAATATACTCACCTCCTTTGCTGTCTAAGCTGCTCTGCTCCAGTGGTCTTTCTTACACTTCAGTCCTTCCTGACTCCTGGGTTGCATGGCCACATACTACATGACCGCACAATTGGAAAGTCAGGCAAGACCAGACCAGAGGAAAAGTGAAGGAGGTGAGTATACTGTTTTGTATTTTTTCTTATTTTATAGCCTCATCCAGTCCCCTCCTAAACTGGAGGCTTAGAGGAATGACTATAGCAGCCACTAGTGCAGTGGCAGTTGCGAGAAGTCCCAGGATGTGACCAGCCCACTGGGATTCTTCCCGGTGGACTGAACGGCCAATCTGCCCTGGTGATGTGCATCCCTGGCAAGCTCTTACAGCATACCAGGCTGCTTCGGCACCCCGGTTGAGAAGCACTGCTATACACTATATCATACTATGCTATTTTATAAGCTTGGATGCCACAAACAACCAATGTACAGTGATGGAGCATATGAAAATACCGTTATGTCTTAAAAGGACAAATATACACACTGAGTATAAAGTGTAAAAAGACACAAATATACAGGGAATAAGATGAAACAAAATAATAAGTAAATCACCAATGAAGTGGACGCTGAACCAATGGAGAGTTTTTTAGAACAATAAGTATGAAACATTTCTCTTGGGTCTGGAGTGTGTCAAATCAGTACCTAAATGGGAACTAAACCTTCTTTTATAATCTAGATGCTTGAAACCACTACAAAGTGTTCTGGTTAAGAAATATGGCATAAGCAAATATTCCTATACACTAATGTGCAACAGCATTCTGCAAGTGTCAAGAAAAGTGCCAAAACTGAATATATGAATTTTGAATTACAGTATTGCTATATTTGTAATGCATATAAATATGAGTTTCTTGATCAAATTGTGAGAGCCCAGAAAGTAGACTTCTTCAGATGGGGCCCTTAACTAACAGACTTACCTTGACTAGTCTCCTGGTTACATCCGTGTTCACATGCTCAGGTACTGCGCCTTGGTCTCACGTAACACCAGCAGGCACTCTGCTGAGGCTATTTCTGTAAGTAAAAACTTGGGGACCCCACAGCAAAGACGAGATCCAACTTAGGGGGCTGAAGGATGACTACTAGAGTACCCAGGTACTGCTTCCAGATCCAGCCCTAAGCCAAAACACTCAGTGACAGAACAGGTCCACAATCAACTCAGTGATAATGTGTTCTCTTGCAGCACAATACATAGGAGCATCACCTCTTAGGTGATCAAGTCTCATGAGGAGCTGAAACTAGTCCTCTGGACCTGTGATTTTTATATGCACAGATTACAATAAAAGGAGTTTTTATTCACGGCACTTCAAGTTCCCATCTGTTTGATTCTGCTTTACGTATAAATACCACCGGATCGAGTGGTTAATGAAGTATGTGAGTATAGTCCTACATGTGAAATATATGCTGCAAGCTGAAGTGGATAAGACGAGGTGAGACTTTTTTTTGCTGTTCAGAGTGTGAAGTATCACTCACTAGCTTGTTCTGACTATGACATGTAGTTGATAATCTAATTGGAAGAAAAAATGTATTCAGCGCAGGTCCTTTTCAAGAACAGACATATGTAATGTTTTTAATATGTACAAATGTTATCCATCTTGCTAAAAAGTTCTTCTTGAAAAGCAATGTGGCAATTATCTATATTGCTCATGCACACTGCCCAGTAATCAAACATGAAGGATATTTGCTAGCTTAAAGATCTTGATTAAACTAAGATATAAAAACGGTTAAAGAGCCACTCCAGTGAAAACACATTTTTACATCCCTGCACCCCTCACCTGATTGCCTATCACACTCTGGAGGTCTCCTATGTATATTGCAGTAATTTCCATGTAGTGCAGGCTCCTGTCTGATGCTTATCGGACACCATGTTGATTCTGATATTTCTGCTTTTACTTTCACTATTCTGTTCCATCTATCCATGTATCCCCTGATACATCAGCACAACATCCTATGAGCAGCTATAGACTGTACTATTTCTGCTTCAGGGAAATATTGCCATTACCTTCTGTATTCATCTAAATAGGCTACAGACCATAAATATACAGTCAGAAGGATGAGCTGTGATCTCCGCTATTATAACTGTGGCAAGAGTTTTTGTGCTAATTTGAGTTGGTCAGAATAAGATCACATGACTTCAGGAATATCAGATACAAAGGAATAACTAAGCAAGGTAACACTAGCTTATTTTATATATATAAGCTATATATATATATATATAGCTTATTTTATATATATATATATATATATATATATATATATATATATACATATTGGGTCACTACTTATGTGATGAATAAAAAATAAATCACCGAAGCGGCCCATTTTTAAAATAAAACGGGCAACATCCAGCTTGTTTAGTCTATTATTACCCTGGTAATAAATGCTGTGAGAGATATCTTACAGCCGTTTCTTTTGAACATCCTGTAATAGCTTAACTTTAGAGATGAACGAACCTACTCGTTTCGAGTAATTACTCGATCGAGCACCGCGATTTTCGAGTACTTCCGTACTCGGGTGAAAAGATTCGGGGGGCGCTGGGGGTCGGGGGGAGGCGTGGCGGAGCGGGGGTAGCAGCGGGGAACAGGGGAGAGCCCTCTCTCTCTCCCTCTCCCCCCCACTCCCCGCTGCAACCCCCCCACTCACCCACGGCACCCCCCGAATCTTTTCGCCCGAGTACGGAAGTACTCGAAAATCGCTGCGCTCGGGCGAAAAAGGGGCCTGGCCGAGTACGCCCGCTCATCTCTACTTAACTTTTATTTCCTAAAAGCAGCACTCCCTAAAATTGTTCCGCATTCCATTTTGCCACTTGATAGCACATTGTTCTAGTTTCTTCTTCCAGTAATTGAGTTTTCAGTGTCTCTAAGAAACAATTGATAACTGGTATAGACTGACATATGTGATAACTGGTGGTTGATAACAGCTTCCTCTAAGTTTTAGTACCACTGATCAATATTAGAATGAGTAAATGGTGCCCATGTTGACACTGAACATCTGTCTGCTTTCAATGGTCAATTTCTACAACGGGGCATGATATTTCATTTGGGTATGGACAGGAAACTCTAGAAGCATTATTTTATCTTAATGACTTATGTAATTGTGCAGATAAGATATATAACATACTGCTCATCCAATAGAGCAGGAATAGTGCCTTTAAGTGGTTGCAAACACACAAAAAAAAATCTGTTCAAGAAATTAATCAAGAAGCCCTTGTATATAATATGCATGGGAACTACTTTCATGCCCTTGTAAAAAATAGCGGGTTTTACATTCTGGTTTATCAGCTCCCTGTGTCCTATGACAGCTCCATATGCGTAGCTCTGTTCCTAAATGTAGAATAAAACAGCAGCCATTTATAGTCTAATATAGGGCTGCTGCACCGTTTCGAGCCCAAGGGCAGAGTTGTGATTTTGAAGCACTCCCAATGACCACAACAAGCCTTAACGAGGTATTACCATGTGAGATATTTATGACACATCAGAAGTATATGCCATAAAACTCTGATATGAGCAGGTTACGCTTCCAGGACTGCTACCTATTCCCTTCTACCCTAATCAACTCTCCAGAGGAACAAAGGCCCTTTCAAGGAATGCATGATTTGTAGATAATGGGTGTTGTGATAATAGCCTAGCATTTCACAATTGCCATAAACTACAATAAAGAAATCTGCATGCATAGATGTCCAACAATAACGCTTACGTTTTTCTGGAGTCCCACACAGGAGTTGAATAACTCTATTTTCCTGATATATGGGGGATCTGGGATGGCTCCACAGTGCAGCATTAGCACTTGTCCGCCGCTGCTCATGAGCTGTGTGCCACTCCTCTTCTTGCTAACATGGATATTACATGTGAGCAGCCACCACCCACAGACAAGCATTTCTGTGCCCGGATGGTTGGGGTGGCTCAGAATCCTACAACAGCAGGTCACTTGGGACCCAGGGTAACAGATTATGCACCCTTGTCTAGCAAAAAGTGTCTGTAGGATCGGAAGCTGCTGAGTTACAGTTTAGGCAACCAATCGGCAGCCTGAATATCCAGCCTTTCTCTGTATAGGTGAAGTAGTGAAACATTTTCAGACTCCTCCCACATACACAGATGCATTGTCACTACCAAATCTGGGTCAATACGAAATCTTGGAGTCTTCAAAAAGCTGGCATGGTCATTTAGTATTGTATTCTCTTTTCTTTTTAAGACTTGCACCATTATTAAGCTATTCAGTAACTCCAAATTTTAAAACAATAAAGGAGTTGGCATAGAGATCAGTTTGGGGAGTTTAGGTTTAAAGAGTACCTGTGTTTTCTCCGTCGGCTGTTTTTGGAGACAAAAATGGCCAACGGATCGGAGCTCTCAATAGTGCTATATGGGGTTGTCTTCAGCTGCTGGAAGGAGCCAAAAATGGCCGATGGAGCAGGAACACTCTGAAGTGAAAGTGCAAGTACTCTTTAAGGAAATAGAAATTATGATTTTCTAGCAGGGCTTTAAAGATAAAATACCTACATTTTTAGTCTTCTAGTGTCTAGAGATGACAACTTCGATTTTGATTGTTGTTGCATTTTTTAAGGGCCTTTTCCTATTATAAATGTATAACAGGCTTAGAAAAAAAACTTCATTTAGCAATGAATTAATTAGGATGTTTTCAGATCTTTGTCTCTCATTGTCTCAATACCTTTATGTATTGTAAAGGAATATCGTTCTTTTGTTATAAGAAGCGGTGACAGTGAGTAGTTTACAGCTGGTCTGAAGAAAAAAATGTTCCATGTGCTGTATAGGTAAGATAAGGGAACAATGGACAATGCTGGAGTGGAGAGACTGATAGGTACTGTGTCTGCGTGTACAGTGCCATCTGCATACCTACATAAACATAGTAATATGTGGTAAAAGCTATTTGTCTTATAATGACATCATTTGAAACTCCTTTATTCAATATGTCCTTTTATTTAATTGTAGCAGAATTTCTCTACATCTTCAGTCTCTAGTGTATAGAAATGCATTTTACTGCAGTTTAGTAAAGATTCAAAAGATTGCAAGCATTCATCGCAATTGCTTAGTATAAGAAATGTAACATGGAAATAGTTGTCTTCTGAATTATTCATTTACATAGGGCCTACATATTCTGCAAAACTGTACAGAGTTTGTCATTATTCACATCGGTCCATGTCCCCATTGAGCTCAACTATTCCAAACTAAGCTTTCTGTATGTTTATGATGTGTGGAAAGAAACCAAAGTACCTGGAGAAACTCATGCATTCCTTCAAGTCAATGTCTGACCTTTTAACAGGCCTTGTAAAAAATGATTGGGTATATAAGCCCAAACCAGAGTCTTCTCCAGAAGGAAAAGATAACCATGTACAGACAGCCTGTTTCGGCAAAATCTCCAAAACAAGCTGTCTGGCCATGGTTACCTTTTTCTTCAGGAGAAGACTCTGGTTTTGGTTTAAACTCCCAATCATTTTTTACAAGGCCTGTTAAAAGATCAGATATTGACTTGTAGGAATGCTACTTTCGAATAGGTCATGCTGTAGAGACATTGCTCTATCTTTCTATTTCCCGGAAATATCTAGATTATTTGCTCGGACCCTTCACTTCAATAATATTATCAGAAGACTGCAGTTTCCCAACAGTTCTCGGTTTTGGGCCATTTCTACACAATGTGGAATCTGCTTATTGCTTTTTTTTTATCCTTTTCTATCCAACAGGAAATAGAAAAGATATGACAATGGAAAAGTATTTGCAATGCATAACAGAGACATGACGCAAAATGTGAGGAGGAATACAACCCAGGAAACACAATGCTGTAATCAGGCTAACTTGTAGACTGAGAAGAAGGGTAGACCTAGGATTCCATGATACAGTATGTCACATCTAACAAATATTTCCTGGTCTTGAATGAACAGATATTGACAGGTTTGGAAGCATGTAGATTGACTTGGGAAGAAAATATTACACACCTATTACACATGTAGATTCAAGAATAACGCAGCATTTTTAGTTTCATGTAGTATAGCTTAACATGGCTAATCCTAAATATTTGCAATTGCCTTTTGTGCTGAAAAAGCAGTACTGACCTCAAAGGGTCTCACTTACTTCTAGTTTGTTGTCCACTGCCTGTTGTCATGTAAAATGTGTCTGTTCTAACAGAGATACCAGAATGAATTACAGGAAGGGGGGGATCTTTGTTTGCTGCTGTTTTTAACTGCCCACAGAAGCCTATGGAGAGGGGAGGGGAAGGAGGAGGGAGACAGAGTCAGAGAGGCACACTGCTGCTGCAGTTATTAAGCGTTTGCTGTTTACTCTCTCCCAGCTATTATTTTCCCAGCTACACTGCTCAGTACTGCTGTATAATGCTCTCTATGCTGCTGTTACTTATACACGTGTGCTGCAGAGAGGCAGAGAAGAACATATTCTACTCTCCTATGTGTGCTTTGTACTTGCTCTGTGCTATGTGTAGCAGAAAGTCTACACCCACCAACCAGTTCAGGGAAGACTGACAATTAGAGATGGAGCCTTGAGGGGGGAAAATGATGAAATATGCAAGATACAATTCATATAATGGTCAGAAATATTGCTGATCATCCTGTATAAACACATAAAAACTTATTTCGAAAAGTCATCTGAAAATAGGATTACGCTTTAAATATTTTTTTCATATCTATTCCTTGATTTTCTATTCCACTGATTTTTGCAATGTCTTGTGATTGATACCACCTGTGGTACCCTGATTTTTTCAGAAAGTAGTATTAGTTCTGGTCACTTTATATTTATTACCTGCCGGCACTGACACTGCTTTATTTGAAACTGAATCTCCAATACTTTAATCTGCTAAGTATTATTTTCTCTCATCCGTCTTTGTCTATTATATCATTTCAGACCCTGATTTAATGAAGTGATATGTCCATTATGGTGAACAGTAATCAAAGCTGCTTTAAAATTTAGGTGGATATTTAATTCATCTGCCCATCAACTGGATTTGAAGTAAAAACCTTGGCAATATAAAACTACCTGATGACCTAATTAAAAGAAGTTGCATATTTTAGGCAGTGTATCTCCAACACTTTCTATCAATTTACTGTTCATCTTTGCTGAGATTTGTCTCATGAACATTTAAAATTCTGCCATATGCTGTAGGTAAGCAGCTATCATATTAGTAGCAGCACTTTCTGACAGCGAGACAGTTAAAAGTTTCTTGCTAATGAGCATCTGACAGAATTTCCAATGCCATAAGGTAAATTTGATTGAAAATAAACTTTTCCTAAAACTAGGTGGATATCATCCTGAATGCCAAGAGAGCAAAATATACCTTGGTAGCAGTCAAGCCAATTCATTGTTTACATCAACTCACACTAGAAAAAGATCATGTTTTGTGTAGCGAGTGTTAGTGAGCTCTTAACGGGGTTTCGTCATTAAAAATAAAAAAAATCCTGCAGGAAGAAGAAAGCCCATGCATAACAGGAAGGAGAGGATCCAGCCAGCTTGTTTGATTGGTGAGTAGAAGATGTGGAAAGTAGACTGCTTGGGGAGGAATATGTGAGTAAAGAAATTTATTTTTTTAATGACAAAACCCCTTTAAATATGGTCATTCCATTGCATATCAACCAATATGATACCAAGTCTAAAATAATAATTATAAGTGCCTTATATAAGTAGGACTATTAACTGAGCATCGTTGTATCCATCAGTCTATAAAAATGTGGTTATGAATGTTGATGACATATCACCATCGACTAAAGCCCAAAACATTTATTGAGGAAGTATGGCTGCTTGTCCCCAATACTGACAGCTGATAAATAATAACAACATATTTGTATACATAGATAGAACCAATGAGAGGGTCTAAAGGCATAGGTTAAAATCGTTTCCCTTCAAGTCCTGGTTAACATTACCACATGACTGGTTATTTTAGATTAGAGGCTGGATGTTAGTTAGAACCCTTCTCCATCCCATAAACTTGGGGTTGAATCACTGTATCATTTTTTGCTAGAATTGTAGGGGCGTTGCATCCCTGAGGCAAGATGAGCCTCCTGCCTCAAGTGGTGTATCCAGTAGGTAGAGGGGTTTGGTGCAGCATATAGGAGAAGACTTGCGGTAATGTGTCAATGATGACTGAATAAAGACCTGTGATGATATCACAAGAGGCAGAGCTTAGCAGTAAAGACTTGTGTGCTGGGCAGTGGGGTTGAAGGACCTGTAATGATGTCACGAGGGGCACAGCTCAACAGTTCCGGTCCTGTGATGATGGGAATTGGGTGAGATCAGTGGGAGGTAAAGAAAATTACCCCAGGGTCAGCCAAAGTAGCACAAGGAGCAGCTTCTCAGTAAGTCTGTCATGTGTGTACATTCTGTACCTTGTACATGGCATGGCAATTTTCTTTACCATGCATATAATAATAGTTTTAGGCGGGTGGGGGTGCTATTTTGCTGTTTGCCTAAGGCAGCAGAGAGGCTAGGCACACCCGTAATTGTAGGGATTGTGGACCAAGGGATCTCTCTACAATGACTCTGTAGCAGCCACATGAGCTGTTTTAATGACATATACAAGGGTCATGTAAAAAATATTGGCAACACCTACTATATTTGCAGTATAACAAACTCAGAGAAAACGTGGCATATAATTCAGAAATAGAGGCCATGAGTGTTATCTATGGTATTGTTCATACTGTTTCTGACAACTGGAAGGTGTCGCAACCCATCAAATGTCACCATCTCACTAAATACCACACCATAACACAATGTTTTCTTGACATGAGTAGATTTTTTTGTGAAAATTCAGATTTTTACATGACCCGTGTCTGGGATTTAGTAAAACTGCACAAGAAGAAACACCCTCTAGGGTGTATGAATATCAATAAAAATGCTTTACAGGTACAGAATATTGCTGTAAAGTTGTATATTGTTCTAAGGTAGTATTGATTGTCACTGAATAGTATAATTATGTAGTTAGTGAGTAAGTGAAGAAATCTGATTAAATGAATTGTAATTGAATAATAGAGCACCTTGACACTAAGATAATAAACAGTCACTAGAGTACAATCAAGGTAAATGACCTTCCATTAACCAAAAAATTGCATTATAGAAGAATTTTGGTGCTTTAAATTGATATATTCATAGTCATCAGTGTTAATATATCATCTGTCATAAGTATATTATCCATTATTATATAGTGATTTAATATCCACAGACTTACAAAGAAAACTGTAGTCATAAGTATCATCATATATCATCATTATACCAAATGAGGGTAAGAAGAGACAGGATTAACAGCAAACGACTGTGCAATATTACTACAGCAGCACTCAAATGGCTCAAAGCTGCCTTAATACCAAATGGAGTAAATGATAATATCATTATATTTTATAAGGCTCTAGACACTGATGTGTAGTACAGATCTAGCATGTTTAAAATTGAATTTTGTGGTATACTATGCTAATAACATAGCAAGCCTACCCAATTTGCATAGCCCAACAGTATGGGGCAATGGCTATGCAAATTGTGTAATGCACAGAAGTGTGCCAAATATTACTTTGGTACATGCTGCATCTGTAGCCATTATACATTAAAGAAGTTGTTCCACTACTACAACAACTTATGATCTATCCACAGGACAGGTCATAAATGTTTGTGTGAGGGAGATCCAATCAATGGGACCTCAACTTATAAGAACAGGGGTTTCAAGTCTCCCCATATATGTCTTTGGCTTTGGCTTTGTGTTCTTTTTGTGTTTCTATGGTAACGAATATTACATCACATGAAAGCCTTATGTGTCTAATATAGGTTTTCAAAATGTTTGTATTTGCAGCTTATGGCAACAGTGATCTAGGCACACGGAAAAACAAAATGGTGGAGTCTAAGGCGATATTCACAGCAAATGAGAGCAGAGGAGTGATAAAATTCTTGTTTCTGCAAGGAAAGTCTGCAAAGGATATTCATGGTGATATGTCGCAGACATTGGGGGATCAATGCCCTTCATATTCTACAGTTAAGAACTGGGTTGCCAAATTTAAAACGGGCCACTTCAGCACCAATGATGAGGAACGTCCTGGACGACCAAGAGAGGTTGTTGTTCCGGAGATCGTCGATGCTGTGCACAACCTCATACTGGAGAATCGGCCAATTTCAGCTAAAGGAATAGCAGACATCATGGGGATTTCTCGTGAAGGTGTTTGTGTCATTACCCATGAACATTTGAACATGAAGAAACTATCTGCAAAGTGGGTCCCCAAATGTTTGTCAACAGATCAGAAAAGCATGCGAGTGAAAACTTCCCGGTCCATTTGTCAGCGTTTCCGGACTGATAAGAACTTCCTGGATCGACTGGTCACTATGGATGAGACCTATTTGTATGACCCTGAAATCAAGGAACAGTCAGAAGAGTGGAGGCACAGTGGTTCTCCTCGCCCAAAGAAGTTCAGGGTACAAATATCAGCCACTAAGGTTATGGCGTCTGTGTTCTGGGATAAGGAGGGCGTGTTGCTAGTGGACTACCTTCAAAATGGTTCCACCATCAATGCAAGGTATTACATTGAACTTTTGGACCAATTGAAAGCCGCTCTGAAGGCCAAAAGGTGCGGCAAGCTGGCCAAAGGAATCTTGTTCCTGCAAGACGACGCCTCCGCTCACACTGCACAAGCGACCACGGCAAAACTGGTGGAGCTAGGTTTCCAGCTGGTTGACCACCCACCTTATTCATCAGATCTAGCTCCCTCCGACTATCATCTGTTTCCAAACCTGAAGAAACACCTCAAGGGTAACAAATTTCACACCATTTCTGATGCCATGGCTGCTACGGATGACTGGTTTGAGGCACAACCAAAATCCTTCTTTTTGCAAGGCTTACAGAACTTGGAATCCCGATGTAAGAAGTGTGTTGACATCAGAGGAGAGTATGTGAAATAAATCTAAAGTTTCATCTTCCAATCTCGTTTCTCGTTTCTTTCTGGGTAAAGCCAAAGACTTATCAGCAGCCCCTCGTAAATGCAGCAGTAGTCACATGTGTGTGCTAGCGCTCCATTGATCTATCCTTAAATGCTTAAAGTGATTTTTTGGGAATGCCACCAAATGGCTGCTGCCCATGTATTCTGTTGAAACATGTTCTAAAATGGGAGACTTCATGTGCAGACCAAAGAGGAAAAGGAGCAGTAGCAGGGTTGGGCCACAATTGAGCGCAGAGCTTAATGTGACTTTTCTGAACAGTATAGCATTAGACTCAACCCTGTCCCCTTCTCTCTCTGGTCTGCATATGGATTTTCCTGGGTTTTCACAAGCTGAAAAAGGTGAGTATAGTCTATTTTTTATTATATGCCAGACCTATCTGTTAGAGAATTTTTTTTTGTATAGTGACGAGACCCTTTTCGAAAATGCTTTTACAGATATACATGTTTTTTGTGTAATATATATGATATAATATCCCTCCTACTGTAGATTAGAAGAATATTAGAATGTGTTCATCTTTACCTTAGCCTGCTATGGTCAAAGGACTCCAATATTTCTCAAAACCAATCAATACAATATCATTGCATGCTAGAAAAATCCTTGACAGGTTCCACATCACAACCCATCCACTAGGTGGCCAAATATAGACAGATATATGATAGAAATCTCATGACAGAATACCTAAAAAAAATCATGTATGTTTTTTTTTTTTTAACCTGGTCATTAACATCAAGATATGTTGAGCCAAGAGGGAAGATACGGAAGGACACAGCTGTAAAAACATAAGGCTGCACACTGAAATCGTTCTACTATGTAATCAGTCTCCAAGGTGCTTTCTTTACAATGAATAGTGGGGAGGATATAATTCTTTATTTTATGCACCGCAGATGCTGCAGAACCTTTTTTTGAAGTGTAAGTCGAGTTTCCTTTCTACCATAGATATGAAAATCCCTTTGAAGAGCATATCATATATAATATAATAATACACATTACAGCTGCTAAACAGGTAGTTTACTTACATCAGGGGGAATATAGCTGCAGATAACAGGATGCAGAATGGAGCTGCCATACTCTGGGTCACGTGATATACTAATGGCCAACAGAGCACAGGCGCATTAAGCCCAAGAAGTCAGCATAGTCCATTAAACCAAGAAGGCATGCCTGCTGCTGGAGAGCAGGGAAAAACTGACTTTTCTCCAAAAATCTTATTCTTCTCCCCTCATTTGCATACTGGGCGGAAAAATTTCAAATGCAGATTATAAAGGTATCAGTGCACCTACATTGTTTAGCGCTGTTGCATTATCTGTGTCAGAACTACTACAACATTAACTCAGGACTTATTCACACCTCCATATTTGCACATTTTTGCATGCATATATTTTATATTTGATGTCAATGGATTCGTTCTTATGAGCGAGTTTTGCAAGTGCATTTCACATGCGTGGAAAGAAGTAGGACCTGCTCTATCTTTCCGCACTTTGCACAGCAAAGGTCCCAGCTACACAAAACTGTGAAAAAAAAGAACACATATGGACCTCATTAGGCTATCCACAGAAGGGGTGTGTTGTGCGCATGCGTGAACTAGCCCTGCATGCACAAAAGTACAATAGTATGCGCAGACACATGTGCAAACTCATCAACTTCTTTCATGTGTAAATACGTTGAGCTTTGGTGAGCATTTTTGCACATACGCTCCTATGAAGAAGCCCTTAGATTGCATTCTTAAAACCTGATGACAGGTCCTTTTTAAAGCGGAGCGAGCATTACATGTCAGTTCAATGACCGGGCTGAGTAAAAGAATGCATGCAAGAGAAATCATCAGGATGAGCCGAGCCGTGCGTGTGGAGCCCTGCTGGGGATAATCTCAGGGTCTGACACCAGAATGGAATATTCATACAAACATTATTCACAGACATGTAAATGGAAAGTTTCTGTTGACCTGCTTTACATTATTGTAATTCTTTATAATTGGTTACTACACTTCTCACCAGACAATACAATCTTGCATTTCAAGCTTCACCTGGTAGGGCTGAAGTCTACATAACAAGACTGTTGAGGAAGTATAATTGGCATTGGATAATAGATGGAGCACAGTTTTCGATGAATAAAAAAGCCCATAAGAATCATGGATGAACTCAAAGCAGGAGGGGATATGTATTATGGGATTTCTTTTTTATAAAGCAAGAAGCCATTCTAGAATTATTGTTATAGAGTGTAAAAGGAATCCTGGTTAACAAATGAGAAATTGTTAATAGGATCAATAAAAATAAAGCTATACCACAGCTGACCTATCTATCATACATGATTTTGCCATTTGGCACCAATCTAAGAGTCATTATAAAGCATTCTGGCAACCCAGTGTAATCCGGACTCAGAGAGAAATCACAATGTACAAGTTTTAGAGCTCCAAAAAGTTAAAGGGTTTTTTCCACTTAAATACTATTGATGACCTCTCATCGGGATAGGTCATCAATAGCCGGATCGGCTGCGGAGCATATTAGTGCATGAACCAGGGTTTGGTTTGTTTTTCTTTGACTATTCAAATGCAATACTATTGCGCACAAGTTTGAAAAAAAAGAAAAAAAACGTAACGGGAAGATAGGTCCCACCTATCTTTTCTTGCATGTAGTATTAACGCACGAGAATCCTGATAGTGAAAATGAAATATTGAAATCAATGGTTTTGTATCATTCCATTATGTGGTCATGAAAATCATGGCGGAAGAATGGGACTAAAGCCCGCTTATATGTTTAAGCCCTAAGGATGATTATGTGATAGCAGTGATGTAGTTGCTTATAGGAGAGAGCACATTGCTAAAAGTATGTTGTGTTAGATTAAGGACTTCTTCACGCCACCGTATTTGCGTATGTGGGGGTGTTTTGCGCACATATGTGAACATGCCCTGCGTGCACAAAAAGTACAGTACTATGCAGTGATACACCCACTAAGCTTCCTTGTTCACTGAGCAAATGTGTTGCGCTAAGGGGTGCGCTGAAGGATATGATCACATACGCTGATTTGGATGGTGAAATTTACTCATTGAATTGATTGAAATTCACAATGAAAATCCATTGATTTCTTGGCACAAATAGCACGTGCCGCAGAATAGAATATCCACAGCCTGTCTATTTTCCACTGCGGATGTTTCCCACTGTGAGGAAATTGGGGTTGTTAACAGAATTTCAGCGCACATTTCACAGCCAAGATCTGCAACAATTCTGCAGTGTGTGAGTTCACCCCAAAGGTAGCCTTCTTCTCTTGGCTCATAGAGATCTTTCATACAGGCTAGAATTAGGATGCAGGATGCACCACAAATCACGGTAAACTCTGCATCGAAACCCGCAGGCACCGGCGGTTTTTAATGAGGACTTGAAAATGGCTTAAAATACGCCTGAAATTCAGCATCAAAATCCACAGTTAGGGCTTATTCAGGTGACCAGCCGGAGGGCAACGAGGTTGGATGATGTACATTTGCGCGCAATGTCTGTGCATAGTACTGTCCTTTTTGCATGCGCAGGGCCAGTTCAAACATGTGCAGCACACCCTTTACGTGGATTAAGCCTTTGCAATCCAATTTTGGATTTAGGTTTTCCTAGGGGGGTTTCTCTTTCTGCCATTATACTATGGCGCCATCTGCTGGCTAGAGCCAGTACTGCAGTATTGGAGAAGCTGGAGAGGCCCCCGACAACAGAGCAGCCAGTCATATACAGTAAGAATACCCTGCCGGATGTCTTCTGACATCAGAGCTGTAGAGCCTTCAATCAGAATGTTGGAAGACGTCAGACAGTGGATTGGAAAGGGTTAAAAGGCCATTAGCCTGAGGTCCAGAAGTATTCTTTTTTACATGGTTTTTAGCAGTTTTTCACACATCCTCTTGCGTATTTACACCTCTCCCAAAGACTTCTATGGGAGCCATTTTCATTGCACAAAACGCAGAAAAATAGAGCAGGTCCTACTTTTTTTCCATTGTGCTAAATGTGCGCGCAAAACACGCTCACAAGAATGAACTTATTGAAATCAATGGGTTCTATTCTCTATGTTTAGCACGCGCATATTTTACGCTTGTAATAACATGCGCAAATACGGTTGTGCGGAGAAGTCTTTAGACATGTAGGTTTTGGTATGGAATTCCGTAGCTGTGGAAAAGTCCCATAGAGGCAACGCAGGTAATAGCTTCTTATAGAACTGTGTGGTCCCACAAGTTATTACAACCATTACAGCTACAGTTTGGGAAATGCTGTCGTTCATTACATGATCTCCTAAATAAGACGATACACACCTTTGATGAGTACATATTGCTGAGAACATCGGCTTCTAATGCTTGCATCTCCTCTTCAGAATCTATGGAACGGTAAAAAATAAATCAATATAATATGGTCTTTCTATTTACTGAGTGCTGTGATTTTAGCTGTTTTTGGGAACGCATGACTAATGTCTATACAACACACAAGTCTAAATGTTTGAACCCTGAAATGTATGATTACTAATAACACTGTACATTGAAACATCATCCAAAATAGTCCAAGCCGATAATATTCTGTGGATCTACAAGTACACAGATTCCAAACATCACATCTTAAATTTCTATTGAAACAGAAACAAGAAAACCAAAGTACTTCATCTTGATGAATACGATGGCACCACAAATGGGGCTATGTCAATCATCTAGGAATACTTAATGCAAAATTATCTGACATACTAAAGCATGAAATGGGTGTAAAAGTGAATGAAGTGTAATATAGATCACATGTAAAGTTCTTTTTATCACTGAAGGGTAATATCCATGAAACACGATTCAACTTTACAAATGCAATGTGTTAGTAATGTAATGCGTTAGTAATGTAATGTGTCCATGTGTCATGATGTGTTAGTGCAGGAGCCAACTGCAATATTTCTGATTAAAGATTAATGTGTATGAAGGAGCTACTAAAATGTTAATATTTATCTAATTTATGTGTCCATGTTATTATATATTAAGCAAAACTGCTACTGTATTGTTGCTACTTGTATGTTCTTTCAAACTCATTGATAATGTTTGTAGCTTAAACTAAAAGTATGTAAATATTCAAGTAGTAATTAGTTATCATATCTGAGAAGTCCATATGATTATATATATATATATATATATATATATATATATATATATATATATATATATATATATGTCTGTGTGGGTATATGTGCTTTCTCTGTGTGTATATGGTGTTATATGTGAGTGTATGTGTGTTTGGTACTGGTGCATTTATAAAGCAGTCAGCTCACATAAATCAATAGCTATCACTTACTTCTTCAATGGCTTTTATAAATTGGGCACAATAATGCAAATTACTATACATCTAGAAAACAAAATCAAAGCAATCTGTGCCCGACACAGTGCTAGAATACCATTACGCATCTATTCACGTGGATGAGCCCAGTTTCTTCTTTTCAGTATGCTATCAGTAAGCAGCATTATTTATTTTGGACCGAACACCCAATAGGTTAGCATATGAGCCTATTCTTATTCTATTTTACTGAATGCTCCTTGAAACCTAATTCGCATTACACAACTTAATTTACTATAGATCCATGTGCCTTACTGATTTCATAAATGGGCACAAAGCATTTTATCCAGACTGAGCTGGGAATATTAACCATGTTTCTGCCAGAGACGTAGAACAGTCCTGTAAAAACTGCCAAGTATTTGGCAGGCATATGCCTAAAGATTGCCCAATGATACCGTTTAGGCATATCTAAATCTTCATAATATCTCTAAGAGGTTGTTTTAGTCATTAATATCAACATATGGAACCTACTTAATCTATTTAAGCTCTGCTCACGTCGATGTTGGAGCCTCCATCCCGGACTCCATCATAGTTGCCAAAAAAAACAGCAGAGCTTGTGAAATATCAAACCCCATGATGGAACCCAATGGACCCCATTATAAGTCAATAGGGTCTATGGGGTGCCATTGGTAATCGTCCAGTGACAGATCTGTCACATCTTGAATGCCATATTTCAATTCATATATTGGAACAGAAAAATGGAATCCCTGAGGCAGGTGTGAACATAATCTGACTTGTATTCATGGAACAAGAACTACAAATCTCTATCCCTTTAATAGTATTATATAGATGAAATGTGATTATAGAAGCGCACGGGGTATAATGTACTGTATTAGAGGAAGATTGGGTTTCTTCTGTTTCTTAAGGCAAGGTCATATGAGCAACAGGGAGTATAACTATTAAATGACCAGCTATGACCTGTAGAACTGCTGTGCTGTGATGGGAAGGAGCATTTTTCATCTTCTTGTTGTTATGCCAAATAAGTATATCATCACTTCACAAAATTGCAATCTCTTGTCAGAAAATAGTCAGCACGACCTTGACATAAGACATTTCTTACTGTTTCGTAGACAAGTAAAAGATGAACACTTTCAGCTCTGAGTACCTCAAACTCTATTTGGCAGATTGTACTATTATTGATAAATTTAATGAATATGATGCCTCCGGCAAAGGAATCAGTTCTGCCCTACAAAGATGTATCCAAAAATGTACCATAGCCATTTACATTTCACTAATTGCTTATTCCTACCGTAAGGACAATACATAATCAAAACATTTATCCTTTGTCGGACATTTAAAGTGAAAAGTTCTGATTGTGTTTTAATAGTAGTGTGACCACTTCAAGTTGTTAAGTAGTTTATTTCCATTTCACACTGCAAGAAAACATATGACAGAAACTTCTGTCTCTGCTAATGCTTTCTCCTGGCAGCAATGAAAAGTGCTATGCATATGTGATCAAAAATGCAAATGAGACAGCTACAACAACAACTAGACCAATAGTAATAGAATGATCGCACAGAAAACACTATATATATATATATATATATATATATATATATATATATATATATATATATATATATATATATAGTAGAAAGAGAGTTGAATAAATAAGGAACAAAAGCAAGACAAAGTCCTATATCCACTATACAGTTAGCAGCCTTCAAAAACGTTAGGATGAATTTGTGTTGCATGTGCTTATAATCCTTCATAAGTAAAAAAAGAATCAATGAAATAACTGTACAGAAAAAAAATCATCCTGATATGTGACTCTTCAGAAACATGTAGAAGAACTGCATAACAAATGTCCTATTTCACCTCAACATAGTAACAAGCATAAGTAGCAAGGCAATACATTACCTGTGCACATCCCACAGCAGCTGAAAGCAAGGAGCATCAGACACACCATCTGAATTCTTAGTCCAGTCATCATGGATTAGTTTAGGAACTTAAGTCCATTCAATAGCAAAGAGGCAAGTGATACTATTGAATCTGCTCTCTCTTCTGTGCTGACTAGACTGCTCTGTATCTCTGCACCATAATAGGAATGCTGGACCCTCCCCAACTATATAAGCAGTGAGATGATGTCACAAGTGTACAGGAGAGCATTTTGAAGACATCCCCAACCCTCCTCTCTCAGCTATTGCTTCTCCGTATATCAAGCTCTAATTGCGAATAACATGACGCACATTGGTAATAGTAGAGTTTTCTGGTTGTGGACGTAACTTAATGACGTTCTGGGAATTCTCATTGAGGGCACCAGTTATGTTATTTTAAGCTTTGGTTAGGAGGCACAAATTTATAGCACATTGATTCTGCAATTAACTTATTGTGATCATTCGCCACCTTATCCGTATAAATAGAACCCATCAGCTATGTGCTGAATAAAAGGGTAGATTTTGCTGCTGAATGTTCCAATGTACGCATAAGGAAATGAAGTTGGTGACAGTTATTGAGGCTGCATGCTGAAAGTCAATCTTCACATAACACCTGCTCTCATCTCTGGCTGATTTAAAACAACAGTTTGCATGAAAGGCGATGAAAAATGAACTATTTTAAGTATCTAATAAGCAACCCTTCATGTATAGTAACCCAATAGACATTTATAGTAACCCAATAGAGTTTTACTGCAAGGGGTATTCACATTATAGACATACATAGCATTTCCACAATCTATGCCATTAAAGGGGTTGTGCCAAGATTAAACGTTATTCCGTACCCACATGATAGGCCATAACTATCTGACCGGTGGGGGTCTGACCATTGGAACTTTCCCCAATCATGATTAAAAGTGTTCCGTGTCTCCCTGTGTGAAAGGAGCGGTGGCTGAGCATGTTCAATGCCGGTACATTCATTTTAATGAGACTGACAAAGATTGTCAAGTGTAATGAATGGAGCAGCAGAGCACATGCCTGACTGCCACTACCTTTATTTGGGGACTTTTAAGACTCTGCTCTCTTGATCAATAGATCACCCAGCAGCCAGATCACCAACAGTGAGATAGTTATCCCCTATTCTGTGGGTAGAGGATAACTTTAAATCTTGCACAACCCCTTTAATGTATGATTGGTGTGGGTCCTAACACACTTGCTCAGTTGTCTCTGTGTCTCTCATAGAAATGAATAGAGAGAGCAGCATGTATGCATTATCACCCCTGCCTGGAGGTGGAGAGTGGTGGACACCTTACCAGGTGGGACAAGAGGCAAGGAGCTCAGTAATTTTTTAAAGGCATTGTCTTCTTTAAGCAGCTATTAATACACATTATATATAAGGATGTGGATATAATAGAGTAAGACGTCTCACTCAATTAGGTAGAGCAACAAAAATTACCACTTTCTTTGGAGGATTCAACTCTTCCATGCATTCTATGCACAGACTCCAATTGATTTCAGTCAAGTAATAACTCTGCGATGAGCTCATAATTGGGGTAAATGTCACATAAGAAAGGGATGGCCAAACACAACAAATTCTTTAAATTTTACTTTAACCCTTTCCAACCCAATTTGTATCCTGGTTTTCCTAGGGGGCTTACTCTTTTACAACCGTTATACAACGGCGCTATATGCTGGCTAAAGCTAGTACTGCATGAGGTGACACGTTGGATAGGCTCTGACAGCAGAGAGGCTGGCAATATACAGTAAGAGAACCCCGACGGACGTCTTCCAACATCGGAGCTGTACAGCCTTAAATCATAGTGTCTTTAGACATCAGACAGTGGATTGGAAAGGGTTAAGTTATAGGAAAAACAATTATAATGCAGGACTGGTAAAATGATAATTTTTCTTAATTTTATTACACTATTTTGCTGTTAAACAACTTAAAGAGGATGTCACTGGATGAAGTGATAATCGTCCGTGTAAATGCAAATAAATTGTTTACTATTTGTTTACTTCTCGTTATGGCTGACTTTCAGTTTGCATAAACAACATTACTGGATGGCGGGATTCTCGTTGAGTAAGTGCACACCTCTCAACACTTCACATAGATCCAGCGGCGCTCTCTACCTGTCTAAATACTTTGCACGACAACTTTAGCGATGACGTCAGCACCCGTGCAGTTGTTTAGGTGACTGTTGTTCCGTCTAAATAGGACATTACTTTCAATGGGTAACCTCAAGTCCAGGTTTGCCTGTTGAGGATGAGTGGAGGGGACCAGCCTCTTTATACATTGACAGCGCGGGGAGCTGTTCCTAAGAAGAGCCTTTTCGAGCAAATGGATGTGCTTATGGGGAAAAAAATAGGGAGTCACTGGGGACATGGTGGTAGAGCCGCTGACTTCTTTAATGGAGCAGCCACGTTGGGTGCTAATATGTGCAGTAGGAGATGGAGCTTCCTGCTTACCTACACTGTCTTCAGTAAGGAAGCCAGCTCTGTAACTTTGTAATACATTCTGCATCACTAGCTGCCATACTAATGACAGGCAGCTAGGAGGCAGAGCTGGAGATTCTGTCTCCTACAGTACATACTGTATACACAGTACACAGCATGCACCATAGCGGGTCTAGTAGACTGTTTAGCAGCAAAATACTGCAATTATATTATTAGGGAAAAATAGTTTTTGAAGTTAGCACTTTTTGATGTAACTGAAGGTGCCTAAAGCAACAACTGGCAACAAACAAAAGTCATTCAAACCCGCGAATTTTAGGAGGACTAGCCAACTGTCAGATGTGTATGGGGGTCTCCCAACTTTGCTATAACAGATGATGTTGGAGGAAAGAAGAATTAGGCAAACTGATGTTGAACATTCAATCCTTTTGTACCCCATAGAGATAAGCTGTCTAGCTGTGGCTTTCTCTACTGCCCGCAGTAATCCACAGGTATGTTCTGCTGAACTGAGTGTTCATACATATGGGGGAATAGAGCTGTGGAGCACAAGAGAAGATATTTACACAATGAAATTTCCACTTCTCCAGCAAAACTTGGATAGAGCATAGCCTGTGAGACAGTCACCTTCACTCCTATTCCCAATCAGAATCACCAAATTCTATATTCAACATCTTTCTTTTAAAGCCGCACTTCTGGCTAATTAACCACTAACAGTCAGTATAAAAACAGAATAGAACGTAGTGCCATAACGCCTTTTGGGCAGCAGAGAGATAAAAGCAGGTCTTTTATTGTACCTACAAACACTACATAAAAATCAGCATATATAATATAACTGTCTTTCCTTTGATAGCAGTTTTCTCAGACCGACTCATTTTGCTCAGTTTCATGCCATATTCTGCTACAAAGAGCTATTATGCGCACAATCAATCATTAGGACAATTACCATAATTAATAACATATGTGTATCACGCCAATAAAACAGCTTCATACTATACATCTTGAAATAATTGTATTCTAATATGAAAAACTCCTATATTCAAATTTCTTTTCATATTATTATCCTCTATTCTACATATTACATGCCTATTGCACGTTATGAGAAGTCACCAACCATCACAGAATTCACCACTACTACCACTACTGGTTATTTTCATTTGTTTTTGCATGCTTTCAAAGCATAACAAAATTTGGGCAGCGCGAAAACATAAAACAGTTTAGGTCTTTTACAAGATTTGTTTATTGATTTAATGTGTTTCCTAAGGATCCCCCACTTTATTCTCAGACCTCAAAAACATTCTTGGGTGCAACGACTTCAAGAAACAGAGGCCAGTGTTTTCCATCACATTTGCAGTGCTCTGTAATACGTTGATATGAATAATGGTTTATAATAGACTCAATGGGGTATTGAAATTATTTAAAATGTAATTTTAAAGACAACCACTAGAGGGCAGTAAGAAGAAATAAGAAAATTAGTAACTCTCCGAGAAGATATGCTGAAGTTCAGCACGTACTGTTTGCATGACATACTGCACAATGACTGTAAATGAAAGAAATAGCAACAAGATACTGCTACTTGCATCTATATGTGCGTCTGTTGTGAGAGGTAAATGTAATAATCACATCAACAAATCAAAGAAAATGAATTTTTTATCAGATGACTTCGATATCATAAAAGATGCATAAAGTAGTATGAAACTAAATAAGACACATTGTGGTTGGTAAGTAGCATAATTGAATTACCTAAATAAGGTATGTCAAAACATTTTCACAAATTAAAATTTACTCTGCTGAAATATTTGATTTTAATGGCCAGCAGTGAAATGTTTAAATGAGATTACTAAAAGTATCAAAAGAAAAAGAAAACAAACAATAAATGGAATGAAATAGAATAAATACAATAACATACATTATTGAGTTAGATGAGACCTGTGTTTATTAATGATACCGACATATCCTGCTGTATTATGTAATAAAGGGAACAATAAAACAACCAATGAAGCAGATTTGCTTAATTCAAAAGGATAGTAGACTATGGTCATTAGAGATTACAATACTAGGCTTCTTTCACATAAGCGCATATTGGCCAGCTGTTTTCACAGCTGGCCGATATACGCTACGTTGGGAGTCAAAAATCTGGTGAAGGGGTGCACAAATCAAACATTTGTGTGCCCATTCATATGGCCCGGTAAGACCGGCGCAAATGTGCCGAGCTCACCAAGCTATTGCCTATTTCCCCTCCCTCCCCATCGCAGGCTCACCTCTCGTTCCTCCCTGCTCGTTCTGTGCAATGGGAGGAGGTGAGACACAGGCGGAGCTAAACGCCTGTCCGCCCCGCCTCCACCCATTGATGGCTATGAGAAAAGGGGCGGAGAGATTGGGTGCTTAGCTCTGCCCACATCCCGCCTTTTACCATAGCCATCAATGGGAGGAGGCGGGGGAGACCAATACTTAGCTCTGCCCATACCCCACCCATTCCCTTTGCACAGAACAAGTGGGGAGGAATGAGAGTTGAGCCTGCACATGGAGGGGAAGGGAAGGGGGGGGGGACAGTGGGAGGTAGCTTAGGATCCACGCTGCTAAATTCCCTCCAACCTACGGCCGCTGCCTTGGGCTCCCATAGGCTCCCACTACCAGCCTCACCACCAACAGCATGCGCAGGCATATGATGGCCAAGCACCCCACAAGGTGGGACAAAGGCCATTCACCGCCTCCGGGTCACACCACTGCCTCTTCCCCTGTGCCACAACCTGCCACACAGATCCAAGCCTCCTCCCAGGATGCAGGCATAAGCGTCTCCCAGCCTGCACCCAAACCCTCACCTCCACCATCCTCCACGGCCTGGGACCGCTCACGTGCTACCCACACCAAGAATAGCGGGTCCTACCTTGGTGCTGGTATCTGCGGTGTATTATGCCACCTCCTCCAAACCCGCCCCCTCCTCCTCCTCCGCCACCTCCACCTTTCAATTACGAAGTGTGAGCAGGTCGTCAATCAGCATAGGTGACAAGAGGCACACAGCCCCGAGCTGTTACAGGGTCTGACGGAGCAGACTGACCTCTGGCTTTCGCCGCTGAGCCTCCAACCAAAGCCTGGTGGTGGCTCTGCAGCTTTGCAGCCTCCCACACATGCCATGCCTGGCACACTTCTTCAATCTGGTGGTTCAGCGGTTTCTGAAAAACTACCCCCACTGGTCTGACCTGCTAGGCAAGGTGCGCCACGTGTGCGCACATTTCCGCAAGTCCACCACGGATGCTGCCACCCTCAGGACACTGCAATGTCTGTTTCAGCTGCCAGAGCACTGACTGCTGTGCGACGTGCCCGGCATGTTGGCCGGGCTGTACGAGCAGCGTAGAGCAATTATGGAATACCAGCTGCAACATGGGCAGTGGAGTGGTAGTCAGCCTCCGCAGTTCTTTACAGAGGAGTGGGCATGTATGGCCGACATCTGCCAGGTCCTAGGAAACTTTGAGGAGTCTACCCAAATGGTGAGCGGTGATGCGGCCATCATTAGCGTTACCATCCCGCTGCTTTGCCTGATGAGAACCTCGCTGCTAAGCATAAAGGCTGCCGCTTTGTGGTTAGAAGAGGAGATGGGGGGTGACAGTATGTCGCTTGATAGCCAGACCACACTCAAGTCTATATCTCAGTGGGTCTTGGAGGAGGAGGAGGAGGAGGGGGAAGAGACAGCTGGCCACACTGCTTGCCTCTCATCTGTTCAGCGTGTATGGCCTGAAGAAGAGGAGGAGCATCCTCCTAGTGAGGACAGCGAAGTGTTGCGTACTGGGACTCTGGCACACATGGCTGACTTCATGTTAGGCTGCCTTTCCAGTGACCCTTGCATTAGATGCATTCCTACCAACACCGATTACTGGGTAAAGACCCTTCTCGACCCACAGTATGAGGAGAACCTTTCCACTCTCATTCCCGAAGAGGAAAGGGGTACGAGAGTGATGCAATACCACAGGGCCCAGGTGGAAAAAGTGATGCTAAAGTTCCCATCTGACAGCACTAGCAGAAGAAGATGCAGTTCAGAGGGCCAACTAGCAGGGGAGGCGTGGGGATCAGGCAGCATGTCCAGCGCAGGCAGGGAAACACTCTCCAAGGCCTTTGCCAGTTTTATGGCTCCCCAGAAAGACTGTCACCACTCCCCAGTCAAGACTGAGTCGGAGGGAGCACTGTAAAAAGATGGTGTGGGAGTACATAGCCGATCGTACCACTGTCCTCCGTGATGCCTCTGCTCCATACAACTATTGGGTCTCAAAGCTGGACACGTGGCATGAACTTGCGCTGTACACTGTGGAGGTGCTGGCCTGCCCTGTCGCTAGCATCTTGTCAGAGAGGATGTTTAGTGCTGTTAGGAGGATCATCATGGATAAGCGTACCCGCCTGTCAACTGACAGCGCTGACATGCTTACACTCATAAAGATCAACAAAGGCTAGATTTCCCCAGACTTATCTTCTCCACCAGCGGAAAGCAGCGGAACCTAATGATTCTTTTCGCTGCGACAGGAGAAAAATGCATCCTCTATCACCCCAAAAAAGGGGAGAATTAGCTGTGTGTATCCCTCTCGGATATTATTACTCCTCCTCATCCTCCTAAAAAAGTATGTCATCACGCTGAACTGCCAACTTCTTTGAGGTCCAAAAGGCTCTGTTTAAAAGTTTTATTATAAGTTTTTAAACTTTTAAAAGTTAAACTTAAACCAATTTTTGCGGAAGGCTGTCTCCAGGCTCTGTTACAAATTAACCAATAACGAGCTGTATCTTCAAAAAATGTTTGTGGGTTTCACCTGCCCTCGGCGTTCAGCAATTTTTCACGGGTACACTTGTACTCTTGGTACACCAATTTTTCAGGCCATTGCCAATACTGTTAGCAAACTAATTTTTCTGGGCTTCGCCTATACTCTTCGTAAACAAATTTTTACAGGTGTTTGCCTATACTATTGGAACACCAATGTTTCAGGGGTTCGCCTATACTCTTGCCACAGAAATGTTACTGCGGTCCGCCTATACTCTTACTACAGAAATGTAACTGGGGTCCGCCTATACAGTTGCTGCTAAAAGGTTTGAGTGGTTCGCCCATACTCTTGCTACTGAAGTGTTACAGGAGTTCGCCTATACTTTTGCTACAGAAATGTTACTGGGGTCCGCCTATACTTTTGTTACAGAAAGGTTACTGGGGTCTGCCTATACTCTTGCTACAGAAATGTTACTGGGGTCTGCCTATACAGTTGCTACTGAAAGGTTTGAGGGGTTCGCCTATACTCTTGAAACTAAAATGTTACTGGGGTTCGCCTACACTCTTGCTACAGAAATGTTACTGCAGTCCGCCTATACTCTTGCTACAGAAATGTTACTGGGGCCCACCTATACAATTGCTACTGAAAGGTTTGAGGGGTTCACCTATACTCTTGCTACTGAAATGTTACAGGGTTTCGCCTATACTCTTGCTACAGAAATGTTACAGGGGTTCGCTTATACATTTGCTACAGAAATGTTACTGGGTTCCGCCTATAATCTTGCTACAGAAATGCTACATGGGTTCTCTTATACTTTTGCTACAGAAATGTTACTGGGGTGCGCCCATAGGCGGCCCAGAGGCCGCCACCCACCATACACTTTGCACTGCACTGTCGGCTGCTGCTTGCCTAGTGCATGGGACTTGGAGAGACGACAGGGGAAGAGGAGGGGGGGTGGGGGAAGGAGCAGAAAGGACAGAGACACAGACTTACCGGCTTAGCACAGCATCGAGTGGACCAGGGATGATGATGTCATCTCCCTGCTACTTCCCTCTTGCTGACACAGCTGCTCTCCTCACCTAAGAAGTAGTCCGGCCACCGGGGTATGCATCTATCTATCTGCTTGTCTGCCTGTCTGTATGTCTATGTGTCTATCTATCTATCTCATATCTATCTATCTATCTATCTATCTATCTATCTATCTATCTATCTATCTATCTCATATCTATCTATCTATGTCATATCTATCTATGTCATATCTATCTCATATCTATCTATCTATCTATCTCATATCTATCTCTGAATCTCTCTCATATCTATCTATCTATCTATCTATCTATCTCATATCTATCTATCTCATATCTATCTATCTATCTATCTATCTATCTATCTATCTATCTATCTATCTCATATCTATCTATCTCTGAATCTCTCTCATATCTATCTATCTCTGAATCTCTCTCATATCTATTTATCTATCTTATATCTATCTATCTTATATCTATCTATTTATCTATCTCATATACATCTATCTATGTATCTCCTATCTATCATCCTATGTATCTCATATCTATCTATCTATTTCATATCTATCTATCCATCTACATATCTATCTATCTATCTATCTATCTATCTATCTATCTATCTATCTCTGAATCTCTCTCATATCTATGCATCTATCCATCTATGTATCTATCCATCTATCTATCCTTCCATCCATCCATCCATCTATCTCTGAATCTCTCTCATATCTATCTATCTATCTATCTATCTATCTATCTATCTATCTATCTATCTATCTATCTATCTATCTTTCTCTCTTAGGCCTCATGCCCACTTGCACGCACGGATTTCACTGCTGAATCCCGCAGTGAAATCCATGCATGCCCGCGGACATGGAGAGGGAAAATACATTATACTCACCTCTCCGGACGCTGCGGGGATTCCCTCTGTGCTGGCCGGATTTCCTTTCTTCCGGTCAACGGACGGGCTCGGCACGCCAGCAGTGTGCCGCGTGCATGCACACCAATATTTTAAAAAATCTCCTGTTCTCCTGCGTATCCGCGGCACAGCGCAAAACAGCTGCAGCTGTGCCGCGGATAAGAACGGCTTCCATAGGCTTCAATGGAAGCCACGGGAGCCGTCCGTGTGGCAGATCCGCAGGAAAATGGAGCATGCTGCGATTTTTTCCTGTGCATTTGACCGGCAAAGTGGGAAGGAATCCGATCTGCATGCTTTTAGCTACCCTACTGATGCTAATGCCTCCCTATGGGTAGTAAGACGCCTGGATCTCTTGTGCGGGGGCCATGCGCAGATTTTATGAATAAAATCTGCATGTGGACATTGGCCCCCAGGCATAGGTACGGGGCGAGGTGGAAAAAGGGTCTTTGGGGTGGGGGGGGGGGGGGGGGGCCCAAGCTGAACTTTTGCACCTGGGCCCCTGAGCCTTTAGGTATGTCCCTGGGTCCGCCTATACTCTTGCTACAGAAATGTTACTGGGGTCCGCCTATACAGTTGCTACTAAAAGGTTTGAGGGGTTCGCCTATACTCATGCTACTGAAATTACAGGGGTTCGCCTATACTTTTGCTACAGAAATGTTACTTGGGTCCGCCTATCCTTTTGCTATAGAAATGTTACTGGGGTTCGCCTATACTCTTGCTACAGAAATGTTACTGGGGTCCGCCTATTCTCTTGCTACAGAAATGTTACTAGAGTCCACCTATACAGTTGCTATTAAAGGTTTGAGGGGTTCGCCTATACTCTTGCTTCTGAAATGTTACAGGGGTTTGCCTATACTCTTGCTACAGAAATGTTACAGGGGTTCGCCTATACTTTTGCTACAGAAATGTTACTGTGGTCCACCTATACAGTTGCTACTGAAAGGTTTGAGGGGTTCGCCTATACTCTCGCTACTGAAATGTTACAGTGGTTCACCTATACGTTTGCTACTGAAATGTTACTGGGGTCCGCCTATACTCTTGCTACAGAAATGTTACTGGGGTCCGCCTATACAGTTGCTACTGAAAGGTTTGAGGGGTTCGCCTACAGTCTTGCTACTGAAATGTTACTGGGGTTCACCTATACTCTTGCTACAGAAATGTTACTGGGGTCCGCCTATACTCTTGCTACAGAAATATTACTAGAGTCCACCTATACAGTTGCTATTAAAGGTTTGAGGGGTTCGACTATACTCTTGCTACTGAAATGTTACAGGGGTTCACCTATACTCTTGCTACAGAAATGTTACTGGGGTCGACCTATACTCTTGTTACAGAAATGTTACTGGGGTCCACCTATACTCTTGCTACAGAAATGTTACTGGGGTCTGCCTATACTGTTGCTACAGAAATGTTACAGGGGTTCGGCTATACAGTTGCTATTAAAGGTTTGAGGGATTCGCCTATACAATTGCTACTGAAATGTTACAGGGGTTCGCCTATACTCTTGCTACTGAAATGTTACTGGGGTTCGCCTACACTTTTGCTAAAGAAATGTTACTGGGGTCCGCCTATACTTTTGCTACAGAAATGTTACAGGGGTCTGCCTATGCTGTAGGTACACAAAGACTTCCAAGTGCGGTGTTATACCTGTCTGGCACAAATACACTGACTGACTAGGGCAGAAATGTGGGCCGAGGCCCTTGGCGGGGTGAAACTCTGCCATGTTTGGGCACTCTGTTTTCCTCATGTGTAATACCATCTTTGAGTTCCTTGGGCTTGCCTATGCTGTGGGTGCACAAAGACTTCCCAGTGCGGTGTTTTACCTGTCTGGCACAAATACACTGACTGACTAGGGCAGAAATGTGAGCCAAGGCTGAGGTCCTTGGTGGGGTGAAACTCTGCCATGTTTGGGCACTCTGATTTCTTCCTGTGCAATACCATCTTTGTGCACCCACAGCATAGGCGAGCCCAAGGAACTCAAAGACTTCCTATTGCGGTGTTGAGCTGACACCTACACAGAATTAATTGTGTGGGGACACATGGATTTCCCATTGCTTTGTAACTCATGGCACCTTGGGTCACACAAGGTGTAGGCTGGGACCGAGCCTGACCCTGGGCCCGCTCACGTACTGCCCACACAGAGTATTGCTGCATTGTGGAGATGTGTAGAAGAGCTTGCACCTGGGTCCCCTTTATGCCCACGTTTGCGGCTCCTGACAATTTTGTGACGGAGGTTGCACGGGATTGGAATGATGATCGTACGTCAATTTATCATTAATTCTCACCAGCATTGTGGGCTATCGCCCACACTTTCAATGAGAGTCACTGCCTGGCCCTGCCAACCCTCTGCAGTGTGTGTCTCTGGTTCCTCCTCATCGCAGATGGACTTATAAATCGACATGAGGGTGGTGTTGCTATGAAGTGAGCATGTGGCATGAGGCCAGCTGAACGCTGTGCAGGAAAAATTATCTGTGCGCTGTGGACGCAGGGTCGTGCAGGGGGTTGGACTGAATATGTATTTCTCCAGTCAGCCAAACATTGGTCTGCTGCACATAAATACCAGCCCCCCTGGCTAGAGGGGGCTGATTTTCTAATCTCTCTCTCATTACCCTTGTGTTTGCATTTCCTGAATGTTGTTCTGTAGTTTTGAACAGCTACGTGCTCTGCAGATCTATGCAGGTGGCCGGACATGAGCGGAACAGTCCTGTTCATGGTGTATTGGCGTGAATAGCAATGTGTCTATGCAGGCGGTCGGACATGTGGTCTGAATAATCCTGTTCCATGTGGTATGCATTCCCTTGTGTATTGGTGTGAACTGTTCTGTTTGATTGTTTTCTATTTAGGGCAAGCTAGGCCCTAAAGTGCCAGTGTGGGGCCATCCCTATTGGGACAATTGCACTGCTTGCAGGCAGGACTCACGGGGTTGTTGTCTTGTTAGAGTAGGGATCCATGAGACAACGAGGACCCTTGTTGCGGGCTTGTCGGCTTAAGTATATTGGCCAACATATGAACCAATACCTCGTACGTACTGTAGCAATTTCATCTGTTTATGTGTACCGGTATGCTAGGTAAGTGTTTTGGGTGTTTGTCAGTCATTGTGTCATGTCTGCTCATGAATCCAATCCGCAGTTCACTAGTTTACTTTCAGTCTTCCTCTGCTTGTGTTGGAAGTCAAAGCTTGAATCTGGATCTCCTGTTTGCTGAGTTTTCTCAAAGCTTAGTACAACAGTTATTGTCTTTTACATCCTGTTTGCTGTGGTATTCTCCTATGCCACGTAGGGTCAGCTAGTGGCCTAGGTATGTGGTCGAGTTCATCCTTCTCAGGGTGGTTACCTGCGTATAAGCAGGCCTGGGTAAAGTTATTCAGGGACAATGTTTTCCTTGTTGCGGTTGTCTTTACTGTTTACCACTGTTTGGGGTGCATTTATGTGAGTCTTTCGGGTTATGGATCCAGCACTCCCAGTTAGGATGCGACAGGCGGCTTCAGATAAGTGTTTGCACAAATATGCTGGCCCTTGATTTGTGCGCATATCAACAAATAGTACTGTACTTTTGTAATGCAAAGGGCCTCTTCAAATGTGCGTGCGACAAACCCTTGCCCTGATTTAAAGGTTATTTAGCTTAGTGATGTCCAGATGAACTCTCTTTTTCATGGAATTGCACATGTTCTTGTGTTTTGCGTGCACATTTGCGCACCTCCCACAGACTTCTATGCGGCCCCTGGTTTACAAATATGTAGGAAAAAAAGACCATGTCCTAATTTTTTTTTTTTGCATGCGAGAAATCTACATACAAAAAAAGGAAATGAGAATGAACCCATTGAAAGCAATACATTCTATTCTCTGTGTTTTGCGCACAAATGTTTTGCATGTGCACAACGCACAAATATGTCAGTCTGAAGTCGCCTTTATTTATTGGAAATTAGATTTTTTGCAATTTTTGCTATAAATCGTGTCAGGATGATGTTATGTAGTGGGTGTAGAAAGCTTGATATGACACCATGGAAAGTAAGAGTGATTTTACACTGTATGACTATAGAGCTCATAAGCACCCAATAGTCATCCCAACAACTATCACTCCTGTGCTTTCACTCGAGTGATGGTCATCCATTGAATGGAGCCAAAGATATTTCAGCCAATAATTGGCCTGTGTAGAGCCGCTCTAACATAGCCTGGGTTTGATCTCTGTGAGGCAAACAAGTAGGTGACAAAAAAGTTCTACAAACTGTTAATTTAACTTGTTTGCAATTTCCATGAAATTGAGAAACCTTGTCTGTACTGAAACCATTAAGATTTTAGTGCCTTTAAAGTAAATCCCTGTTGCCCATTTCCAACCTGGCGAATTGATTCTTTTATCCATACTTGTAAGGAAATATAAGCTTTCACAAGGTAGGGATTAAATATTCACAGTAACTTTTCACTTTAACAAACAGTGTGCGCTGTCTGAATGTACAGCATGTTACTATGTGATTTGTTAGAGGGTACATCTTACCTGTGTTCTTCTGCTAATAAGCAGCAATGATAATGCATTTACTTGCTAATTATAATCGGAACATTGAACCACGATGCCTTGCAGCTGTTTAGAGTGCTGCTGGCAGTATATTATAAAACAGGCTGAGAGTTTACATAAGCTTCTATCAGTGTCAGATAGGGATGCCTTGGGTCCACCAGGAGAATTAACTTGAAAGGCCCATCCTTCATCTATTGCAGATTTTTTTTCTTGCATTATCATCCTCTTAAATCAAGCTGGCCTTGATGCACTACAAAGTGGTACTTTCCTGCGCTGATAAAATATTTAAAAACTTAGCAAACCTCTATGCAATTGAAGAATGCAAACAGTATGCAATAGGCTGAAAGTAAACACCAGCAAACTTGCTCTCACGTAGGAAAAGTGCTTGGTCTACCATGGAGGGAAGGCAGGTTTCAGAGAGAACCTTCTTGCGTTAGGCTCTGTCCATACTGCTTTTAGGGAACTCATTCTGCATAAATGTAAGAAGTGTGACCACAGTCGTATGCCCCAGATGTATGCCATACTTCTATTATTAAAGGGGTTATCCAGTGTGTACTTTTCACTTCAATGGCTCAAGGCTGCAGTGCTTGAAACGGCTGCTACAAACAGTATGTCATTCTAAGTACATACATAATTGTACTTGGATTTAAACTTTGAAGAGGCCACAGTACTTGCACAAGCGCCATGGCCTTTTCAATTAGCTGATTCGTGGGGATTCTGGGCAGCGGATCCTCAACGATCAGATATTGAGTATAAGCCATCAGTTTCTACAAATTAGATAACCCTTTTATTGTAAAAAAAAAACGATCTTCCTGGCTGGAATACGTTGGCCGCTGCCATAGACTCCTATGGGAGTCTATGGTAGCTGCCAGGGAAGGGAGGTGGGATGGAATTTAGCAGCATGTCTGCTAAACTCCCACTCCCTTGTGTCCTTCTCTCTGCCCCTTGCCAGCTGCCAGCAATGGGAGGGGTCGGGCGGGATGGGGCAGGAGCTAGTTGCTGAGCTCCCGTCCCCCCTTCCATTGCTGGCAGCTGACAAGGGACGGAGAGGGGGAGGGAGCTTAGCACACTAGCTCCTACCCCATCCTGCCCCCTTCCCTTTCCAAGAGCCGGCTAGGGAGCAGAAAGGGGGAAGGCAGTTTAGCAGAGCTAAGCTGTCTCCTCCCACCCAACGGCAATCCAGGCTCAGCGTATATGAGCTGGACCCGGGCTGTCTAAACGAGCACACAAATGGCAGTTTAGTGAGCCTGTTCACGCATTATTACGGCGCCCCTGGGCACTCATAAATGCCTACGCTTGTGTGAATAAGCCCTAAGGGTGTACACATTGAGTCTCAGTTAAACTGTTTATTAATCTTATTTAAAACTGACATGCATTCTGGCACTGATTTCATGTCCATAAAACTTCATGTGACCGAAGCCTCTATGCGCAAGCAGCGGAAGCTGTATAGTTTGGGGTGAAAAGTGATGGATTAACAATAGGAGTGCCTGTAGTGCTATCTAATAGGAGAAAGGATTAAAGGTGTTATGTAAAGAGGCACAGTCTCATTGAGAATGCGCAGCTTGAGGCAATCTGCTGATCGCCCTGAATCCCACTCATGGCAGCCTGGCAAGCAGCTGATTTTGCTGGAGAAAACCGCAACCAACCTGATATCTCCCCTTCAGTGGCCGTAATAACAGGACAGAAGCTGGCACTTCTGGAACATAAAGGGGGGATCTGAGCGGGGAACCCTGCTAGTGTTCCTTCTAAACAGCTCAATCTGGAAAGGAAAGAGTTAAAGCCACATACTAATGAGCTCAACAAGTGCAATCACAGTCACACCTGTTTGCAGAGTATGGTATTTAACTCTACTATTTCCAATGATCACGGCTTAAAGGGAACAATAGATCAAACGAAGACACAAAACTGGGAAATCGGCGCTGCTCTCCAATGAATTCTGACAGACAGTGGGACAGATTTATCCATTTTATTAATTAATTAACACCAGCAGATACGTGTTTTGGGGTAGGCCCCTTCATCTCTCAGGCTGGGTAAGACTATATGCAGAAAATAAAGATAACCGGGAATGGAAATAACCATTTGGGTTGTCAGATCAAAGGAGTACAAGAAAGGAAGAGGACAGGAAAGCAAACAAAATAAAAATAATTGAGCATTTGGGACAAATAAATAGGTAATAAATAATGCATACAATATCAAAATAAATAAAACTGGTGTATAACATACATTTTGAACCATGCATATTAAAATTCCTTCATATATATATATACCATGAGTAAAATATTTGTACTTAAGAGATTTAAAATATGTAAATTATAAGACAGATATGTCAAAAGTATGCAGAAATAACAATATCAAAAATACGTATAATCTGAATAATAGGATTTGCATAAATATGGCATAAAATAAAATTAAACATAAAATACAATATAGCGTAAAAGAAACAGGTATTTGTGTAAAGGTGGCCGAGTCAATGTATAGATATATGTATGTATACAAAAGTATATAAATGAAAGTATGAGTTGATAAACATGATATTTGATATACATTCATATCTATACATTCACTCAGCCACCATTACACATATACCTGGTTTTTTTTTTACCCATACCTTGCCTTTTCATCATTTTATGCCTATGCCCTTTTAAGTGCTATGCCATTTTATGCCTATGCCCTTTTGGTTAGAACTAGCTGGGGACCACGAGACGGTTCATTAAAGAACCTTTGTTACACTTGTCAACAGAATCCGCCCATTGTATAACATGACTATTTGAAGCTCAGGGCTCTTTCACGCTTTCACGACTGGCTGATATACGCTGCCCATTTGATGCATTGTTTTACAATGCATCAGTTCAGAGGGGCGTATTCCCACGGCGTAAAAATGTCCGTCCGGCAAAGATAGCACATACTGTGTGCACTCCAGTTGGGCATTTTTACGTTGGCCAGAAAAGATAGTTCAGGAACTATCTTTCGGATGGAATACGACAGTGGCTCCCAGTAGCTCCTATGGGAGCTGCCAGAGAAGGGAGGTGGGAGGGAGTTTAGCAGCATGTCTGCTAAACTCCCACCCCTTCCCTCTTCCTCTTTGGTTGTTTGCAATGGGAGTGGGCGGGAACTAGTTGCTAAGCTCCTGCTCCATCCCGCCCCCTTCCATTGCCGGCAGCTGACAAGGGGCGGAGAGGGGGCAGGGGCTTAGCACACTAGCTCTTGCTCTCTCCATTTACCGAGAGGCGGTGAGGGGGCAGATGGGGGGAGGCAGTTTAGCTAAACTGGCCCTGCCCAACGGTATTCCGGGTGCGGCGTATAATTGCTGCACTCGGCCATCTGCATGGGCAGTAAAATGGGAGTTTTTCACAATTGCTTTTCAAAAAGAAAGTGGGTGGAAGTGAATGCGATAATGCTGGATAGGCCTTAGTGATACCTTTAGTCTGTTTCTTGGGGTTGTATAGTAAAGGGACATACGTTGTAAGGGGAGTTGTAATCAGGGAATTAAATGAGGAGAGAAAATGTTGTAGTTGAAGATATTTCTAAAGTTCTTTATATGGCAATTGAAATTATTCATACAGTTGTGTAAAAACTTTCAAAACTGATCCCTCAAATAAATCGCCTTCTTTCAAAATACTTTTAGTATACCAAATGCCAAAATTTATACCTGGGATCAATAATTGAATCACCTCTACAGTAAGAGTATATTAGATATTCGGAGAGGGAGAAAATTGGAGAACGAAGACACTTTTTTTCTAGATATTCAAAGTGAAAGGAGAATTGGAGGTGAGAAATTTTGGGGGTCAATCAGAAGGGTTCAGAGTTTGAAATACCCAGCAATGCTAAATTCAATATGAATCTAATGGCTAGAAGAGTCATTTAACCACCAGCTTTTCAACTGGTATAGTAGTGAAGCATACAAAGAATCCTTTAGGCTAGTTTCACACAGGTGAGGGCGATATCAGGTCGTGATTCACAGAGGATCACGGAGTTCTCCCATTGTTTTCATTGTTGCCACCTATTTAGTGTATTTAAGGGTTCTTTCACATGAGCGTATGCATTTTTACGTTTTCTTGCCGGTGCTGTAAAATCGTGTGAAAGTTAGTTTTTCTGACAGGGTAATTAGAGTTTTCTCACCTATTCACTCGACCGTTGAGCGTGGTTTTTAGTGAAAAAATATGTCTCCTCCCGGAAAACCCTCGCTCGGCTTTATTCCTCTGAATGACATATAATGTCTACATAGAGGCACCTGTAAGCTTTTCGCAGCCTCTCCCTCCCTTTTTTCCCAGAAAAGTTTGTTCCAGAACTAACTTTTTTCCCAACGCATATGCGTCGGCGTATATTTCAGTCGTGTAAGTTCCATTTTTCACAGTCTTCCGTTTTTATGCACAGTATATTCACCCGTGAGAACGAATGCATTAGAAACCAATGTATAAAAATTACAGCAAAAAAAACAAAGAAACCAATGCCACAGATGGTCGCGTATATCGGTCACCCGTAAAAACGTGCCATTTATGCGCTCGTGTGAAAGAGCCCTAAGAAAGAGAACATACCAGTAAGCGTAGGTTCAATGGTGGAATTGTCATCAAGTTATATAGGCATTTATAATTATCCCTTAATACATCAACAATGCCTTGAGGGTCAAAGATCTTGTTATTTTGACCATCAAGAAGAAAAGGTATATAAAATTTAGCTGAACAAGCTTTCGTCTGCTTCACCGATATAGTCCCCTACCTATTGCCATGCCAGTAATAGGTCATTTTTTTAGAGTCAGATCACGTTCATAAATATTAAGCTCCTGAAGTTGCTGGTGCAAAGCAGATATTTCTTTGGCTCTATCTGAAGAGTAAGTCATTTTATTCAAGCAATGTAGCATGAAAAGCTGCATTCATAAGGATAATAGTAAAGCATGTCTATGTGTTTTGTCATATGATGCCTGTTTTATAAAGTGGTCTCTGATAAACACGTTCTGAGCGCACAATAAAGTAAAATCAGTGACTTGGTTGTTATTAGAGATGAGCGAACGTACTCATCCGAGCTTGATGCTCGGGCGAATATTAGGGTGTTCGGGATGTTCGTTATTCGTAACGAACACCACACGATGTTCGGATGTTCGGGTTACATTAACTTTCTTCCCTGAGAAATCTTTTCTATATGCGCTCAATGGGGCCGGCGGCAGCAGCGCCAACCCCATTGAGAACATATAGAAGACAAATCCTTCTTCTCTGCCACAGCTGTAACAGCTGTGACAGAGAAGAACGATGTTTGCCCATTGAATTCAATGGAACCGGCAATACAGCCGACTCCACTGAATGCAATGGGCTGCCGGCGATCGCGGGATGAATTGTCGGAAAGGGGTTAAATATATAAGCCCTTTCCTGCAATTCATCCAGAAATGTGTAAAAATAAAAAATATATATATACTCACCTGGTGCCGGCAGACGGAGTTCAGCGCGGCAGGCTGCAGTTCTCCTGAACTGCTCTGAACAGCTGTGAGTAGTATTCAGCAGCCGGGGATTTAAAATCCCCGCCTGCTGAATGAGAGGCCTCTGATTGGTCACAGCCTGACCAATCAGAGGCCAGCCCTCACTCACACCCATTCATGAATTCATGAATGGGTGTGAGTGAGGGCTGGCCTCTGATTGGTCAGGCTGTGACCATTCAGAGGCATCTTATTCAGCAGGCCGGGATTTTAAATCCCCGGCTGCTGAATACTACTCACAGCTGTTCAGAGCAGTTTAGGAGAACTGCAGCCTGCCGCGCTGAACTCCGTCTGCGGGCACCAGGTGAGTATATATATATTTTTTATTTTTACACATTTCTGGATGAATTGCAGGAAAGGGCTTATATATTTAACCCCTTTCCGACAATTCATCCCGCGATCGCCGGCAGCCCATTGCATTCAGTGGAGTCGGCTGTATTGACGGCTCCATTGAATTCAATGGGCTAACATCGTTCTTCTCTGCCACAGCTGTTACAGCTGTGGCAGAGGAGAACTTGCTGTGTCGTTCCCATCATTTTCTTGAATTGCCAAGATTTTCACACATGAAAACCTTAGCGAGCATCGGCGAAATACAAAAATGTTCCGGTCGCCCATTGACTTCAATGGGGTTCGTTATTCGAAACGAACACCCGAACATCGCGGGAAGTTCGTTTCGAATAACGCGAACCCGAACATTTTGGTGTTCGCTCATCTTTAGTTGTTATCATTTAGCTAAAAATAATCTGTAATTGTAGTAAATGAGGGGCTTATTTTGGGTGTTGCAAGATGTAGCTATTAAGATGCCAAATTAATGGTTGACAGGTTAAATTGTTCTTGAATTGACATTGCTATACAGGTGTGACCCAACCAGGATATGGTACCAATTGTTGTGGAAATAATGTTATTGAGAATGCTTTTATCTAGAGATGAGCGAGCACGCTCGGATAAGGAGCGGGGGGGGGGGGGGGGATAGTGAGAGAGATCTCTCTCCCCTCCCCCCCAGCTATTGCCCGCTGACCCCCCCCTCCCGCTGACCCCTCCCCCCGAGCCTGCTTGGACGAGAATGCAGTTACTCGAGAAGAGCGATGCTGTAAGGACAGTGTCCGGGATATGGGGGTCCCTGAGATATCCCGCAACCCGTCCCTGCCTACTTGCCACCCTGGGCAAACCCCCAGGGCGACAACTGGGCGGCGGTCCCTACCCTCACTAGGGAAGCGGGACACGGGAAGACAAACAGACACTGAAGACAAACAAACGGTAGAGTGGTCAGACAATCCAGGTCGGCAGCAGGAGGGTACGCAGTACAGAGGGGAAGGCAAAAACGTAGTCGAGGTCAAAAGCAGAGGTCAGGAAAGCCGGGGTCACAAAGAGCAGTCAGAATAAACGCGGGTGCAGCTGGAGAACCAAACTAACACTGGCAAGGGCTGGAAGGAAAACACACACTTTTAAATGCTGTCAGAGCTCCCGCCCCAGCAGCAGATTGAGGCGGGGAGCCTGACAGCAGCAGGGCAATCAAGGAGGTGCTGGGGACACACCCCCAGCCTTGCAGAACAGACAGTTACCAGGGAAGCCTGCTTGGTAGTCAAGTAACTAGAGAAGCACCTGCTGCCTCCCTAGCAACCCGGCGGTGACCAGTTTTACAGCGGCCCAGGGAGATCACTAGAACCGGGGCTCCCCTACGCCGCACTCCTGTAACCCGGGTGGCAGGACCGGTGGTGCGGGCACGGCGGCCCCAAGAATTGCTGGTTCTGACAGATGCTCGCTCAACTAACTGCCTTATCCGAGTGTGCTCGCTCATCTCTACGTTTTATTTACTAAAAAAAGTCAATTTTTTTGTCGCACTCAGTTGGGTGTTGTAGTCACCAAATGTCAAATAAATTATTGCCATTAAAGAGAGAGACAATACGTAGATGTTGGTTGACTAATAGGTTTGGTCCATCGAGGTCCAATGAGTTTCATTAAAATCCCCTGTTAGCAATAAGGAACCTATTCTAGGTCGATTTATGATTGTAATAACTTTTTTAATAAGTGTATGTTATCTGGATTTTGGAGACTATAGTAAAATTAGCATGGTTAATGGAGCAAATCAGAATGACATATCACCCAGGATCATCTATAATTTCTTTTACAAGGGACAATTCATCTGTATTAGAGATGAGCAAGTATACTCGCTAAGGCACATTACTCGAGCGAGTAGTGCCTTAGCCGAGTATCTCCCCGCTCGTCTCTAAAGATTCGGGGGCCGGCGGGGGGGGGGGGGGGGGGGGGCGGGGAGGAACGGAGGGGAGATCTCTCTCTCCCTCTCCCCCCCCCCCCCGCTCCCTGCCGCAACTCACCTGTCACCGGCGCCAGCCCCCGAATCTTTAGAGACGAGCGGGGAGATACTCGGCTAAGGCACTACTCGCTCGAGTAATGTGCCTTAGCGAGTATACTCGGTCATCTCTAGTCTGTATCTTTAATGGCTATAGATACTCTGCATTTTTTATGTGCTGCTGGGGAAGAAAAAATCTGAAAAAAATTGTTTGTTAGTCTAAAAACATCCTCCTTATTTAAGTGCGTCTCATGAACACATAGGTTGTCAGTGCCCATTATGCCAGCCTCTTTCCACATCATTGATCTTTTAGGCTGCACCACTTTCCACTGTATCTGCATCCTCAGGATATCGACGAAGTTGAAAATTATTGAGGACCAGGAAGCCATCAGCTCCCTGTAAGATCGCTTTAGCAAACCAAGATACACTCATTGTTTGCATTCCCTGCCACTCCGGTTGCTGGGATCTCCGCTTACTTCCGGGTCGAGCAGTCATATGCCGGTCTAAGTATGTGACTGCTGCAGCCAATTAACAGTATCAGGACTGCTTATGCCAGCAATGAGCTGCAGTGATCACGCATTTAGATATGCATGTGACCTCTCGACTCAAAAGTGAGCAGAGATTGTGGAAACCACATGGAGTGCAGTCTGCTGGGTTAGGAGAGTATGACTTTTATTATGTTTTTAAAGCACATAAAAGTTTCTGGGGCACCAGCACCAGGGGGAGCCCACATATGGCATCTGTGCACTGGGTCTACTAAGGCAGTGTTCCCCAACTCCAGTCCTCAAGGACCACCAACAGGTCATGTTTTCAGGATATCCTATGGCAAGAACCCCTGTGGCAATGTCTGAGGCCCTGACAATAATTACATCACCTGTGCAATACTGAGGAGATCCTGAAAACATAACCTGTTGGCGGTCCCTGAGGACTGGAGTTGGGGATCACTGTACTAAGGTATTAATGCTGATGACCCTTGGAGTGGAAACAAAAAATTAGGCACTGCCACCAAGTCCCCCCATCTTCCCCTCCTATGTTATTCTTCTCCCCCCACCCTATTACTTGTTTATTAAAACAGCTATTTACTTATATGTGGGAATTGTATCTTCAACATTTGTCCTGTTTCTTATCAAATGTTTATTTCCACACTTATGTTTCTATTTGGTAATTAAAGAATTTACAAAAAATGGCACTGGGCTAAAGGGAGGAAGCTACCAATTTTTTTTAACTTTATAGTGTAGGGGATGATTTTGCGATATAAATGTGTTTGGGTAAACATTATTATACTGCAAAAGAAAAAATAACAAAGTTTACATCTAATTACTCTAGAATTTATTCAATAGTTTATTAGCTCACGAATTAAATATTTTCCTCTAAGGTCAGACTGCAAAGTTACTATTATACATTTGGCAGCACATAATTTGTACAGCACCCGACTGTTCATCAGGATTCCAATTGTTTTATTGACAGTGAATGGTACTCAAAGGTGTGCTGTATGTGAATCGCATTCCTATTGTATATTATGCTATATACACTAGGTACTGTGTAGTTATAAATAATCATATAGTACTGTGTGTTACATCTTCAAAACACAGCGCGATTATCACATTTTATTGACAACATACAATGTTTCTGCTATGTCCTGTCACACTGTATTGCACATACCAGTTTTTTTAACTGCTAGTTGCTACAGTGCCTTGTGCAAGTATGGCATTATTATACATCTACAGTCACACTCTATACATAATATTGTAGTAATTAAATATACTGCAGTATACCCTATAGCCAGGAGGAGGTGAGTGGGGAAGGGGGATTGTCACTGCCAGACCTTCCTTTCAGTTCTCCATGTTGCCCTACAGTTTCTTGTAGGCTGCAGTCACAAGGGGCGTAAATCCCGTGGAAAGCTTGCAGAATGACCGCAGGAGGACCGTACAGAAATACTGCGAGATTTCCACAGCAGAAATGCAGCTTTAAAAGTCGAGCTGTTTGCTGCGGGTTTTGAAGCGGCTTCGCTGCCTATATTCCACTGCACCTATCTCTCCCCATAGAAAGGAGAGAAGCCGTGCGGCATGTCAGTTTCATCGCGGCTTGGCCACAACAGCTTCTCCGCAGTGTGTGCATGAGATTTTTGCAAATCTCATCCACTTTGCTGCTTTATCCCGGGATAAAAATTGCCAGCGGAATTTCCGTGCAGAAAGTCTGCGTGGAAATTCTGCTGCAATTCTGCCCCGTGTGAACCCAGCCTTAGGGTTGAACTCTTTGCAGGAGGGAGAGTGCAAGCTCCTTTCAGTTTCCGCCTGCACTCAGCTTAGACTGCAGCTCACTCTACCTCTTCTCAGGGGTGCATGCATTCATACGCCTGACTGCATGTCATCTGGTGCAACACATTAGGGCCTGTTCACATACTGATGGGTTATTCTTTAGCTTGATTCTTAACATGGTGTGCCATGCTATCAGGGTGCTGTTTTTACACTTTGAATGGCTTTAGAATGGGTTTTTAATGGGTTAAGATAAGGGTGTTTTCACATCTGCATCGGAGCCTCCCACCGCAGGTTCGAATGCAAATTCGGCTGCAAACACCAGAAGAAAAAGTGCTGCATGCAGCACTTGTTCTTCCATCCAAAACCAGGCAGCGGGGCAGAGAGTAAGCAGATCCCATTATACTCAATGTGGTCCTCACAGCGCTGTTTGGTTCCAACCAGAGATGAAAATGTTTGGCCACAGGGATTCCCCTTTCCTGCTCCCCGAACGGAAGTAAAGTAGAATTCCCAGCGCAAATCTGAAAACCACTCTGCGTAATAAGTTGTCGCTATACAAATAAAGACTATTATTATTATTACCACCATGACATAACAATCAAGGTAAAATGTGTCACATGTGTAATATTTTTTTATTACATTTAGCATGTATGACTGAAATGCTCCGAAACACAAACAAAACATGTCTACATGGCTCCTCTAGTCAGACAGAGCCAAAAGAATTTGCTTATATAAAAATGAAAAAAGGTACCGAATAGTGTGGTAGACTATGCTATTCTTTCACATGCGGTCCAGTAAAAAAAAAAAAGTAAGATGCATTTGTTTTCTACATGAAAGCCTATGGGTGATTAATGTATTGTATCCATCACAGACATCCATTGAACATATATGTCATGAGCTTTTCAGGACTTTCCATGACTTATTTGTGAAATGGATGTTATCCTAGCCTATGGGAGATGAATGCCTGTGACGAAAGCCAAACAGTGGCATCCATTACCCATAGGCTATAATGGCATCCATTTAAAAAGGAGTCTGTAGGTGATCTTTTAACAGCATAAGGTAGTGACAGGCACATAGAAATATATCTGTCTTATGTATCTGTGAAGTAGTTGGTAAGAAAATTACATTTTATCAGGAGCATCACATACATGCAGGACTACAAGAAATAGTCCTTGTTATTCATGAGCTTCAGGCTAGCCTCAGCCACCCTACTATCCTGCCACTGATTGACAGCTATCTGCCTATTAGAGAGATAGTTATTAATCCATAGTCCATGGAAAGGAGAGAGGGAGGGAGAAGCTTCTGCAGAGTTATAGAGAAGCAAAGAAACTTACACAGACATGCTGCTGCAGATAATAGTGTTTACTGTGTCACAGCTAGGGAAATCAGATTTAAACTCCTTAGTCCTGCTGTACACTGTCCTCCATGATGATATGTCTCTGTATGTGCTGCAGAGTGTTAGGGAGCAGAGTCTGCTGTTTTCTCTATGTGCAGTGTATAGAAGATATCATAGCAGCTAGTCTACACTCACCAGCTCAGAAAGAACTGAGAGTGAAAGATGCAATCTGCAGAAGGGGAAAACTGGAGAAAAACACAGGATATGCACAGGATAGTGATCTTCATAGTATGCACACACATATCGCCTTATTCTAAAAAGTCATCTGAATGTGGGTGGGCTTTAAGACAACTTTTGTGTACCACATTACTCTGAAATAAAAAACACAGCACACTAGCATAGCTTCCTATAGTTTAAAAAGGAAATTTTATATCATTTTGTTGGTCTACACCAGGGCGTGCCGGGATTTTTATGGTGTTTTCATCTCTACATAAATAGCTTTAGTTCACAGACAATCTTCTTAATGTCTCCTTGTTTGAGCAAAGACACAACTTGTAGTTTTCCAGCTTTTATACAGCACACCTACCTGTAATTTTTCCATATCTGTCAGCACTACTATTACATTACATACAGTAAGTCTACAACCTCTTATAATTATAAGGATTACAACTGACGATAACTAACTCAAATAACTCAGCACTTCTGTCTCTTGTGCACTGCAATGCACATAAACATTTCAGATACTTTTCCGATGTGTACTCGGTGTTCTCATGTAGTTTAATTACAATTATCATTTAATAGGTCCAGTAAATTACTACTAGGCATAACATGTACTATATTGGTAAAAACTGCAAAAAAAGTTCAACTTTGGGTCAACACCACAATAGCAAAAGGAAATAATGCGTTTAAACGATGCACTTCAGCAGCCTTTTTTCTATTCTATCTTTTCACACTACAAATTAAATACAAGTACAGCATTTCTCCTATTTACATAGCACCTATGTAGATCTCTGTTCTTCTATGGTTACAGTCTACAAACAAACTGTGTGTAGTCTGAACCTGGAAAGGAGTAACACATGAATGCAAGGTCAGAGAACTCTGGATTTTTTTTTCTTAGTCTGTAACTATGGAAACACATAGCTCTGCATAATACCCTTCCAACATATGCAAATTAGTATATGGTCTAATCATCTCCTTTAGGCTAAATACACATTTAGTAAGTATGCTGCAGAAATTTCTGTGACTGTCCCATTTGTCTGAATAGGATTTAGAATCCTAGAATGGTAGAGTTGGAAGGGACCTCCAGGGTCATCTGGACAAACCCCCCGCTCAATGCAGGATTCACTAAATCATCCTTGACAGATGTCTGTCCGGCCTATTTATAAAGCCTGCCATTGAAGAAGAAGTCACCACCTCCCGTGGTAACCTGTTCCACTAATTCCTCACCCTCACTGTCTAATATCTCATCTATATCTCTTCCCTTTCAGTTTCATCCCATTGCTTCTGGTCTTTTTTTGTGCAAATGAGAATAGGGCTGATCCCTCTGCACTGTGACAGATCCCTCTATTTGTAGACAGCTATTAAGTCTCCTCTCAGCCTTCTTTTTGCAAACTAAACATTCCCAGATCCTTTAACTAATCCTCATAGGACATAGTTTGCAGCCCACTCATCATCCTGGTAGCTCTTCTCTGAACTTGTTCCAGTTTATCTATATCATTTTTAAATTGGGGTACCCAGAACTGGACACAGTATTCCAGATGAGGTCTGACTAAGGAAGAGTAGAGGGGGATAATTACCTCATGTGATCTAGACTCTATGCTTCTCTAAATACATCCCAGAATTGTGTTTGCCTTTTTGGCTGCTGCATCACACTGTTGACTCATGTTCAGTCTCTGATCTATTAGTATTCCCAAGTTTTGTTCACATGTGCTGCTGCTTAGCTCAATCCCTCCCATTCTGTATGTGCTTTTTCATTTTTCTTGCCCAAATGTAGGACCTTCTCCTTGTTAAATACCATTCTGTTAGTTGTTGCCTACTGTTCAAGCGAGCCCCCATAGGCAGCTTTATGCGATTTTTGTCTGCAAAGTGGTACCAGCGTTAAATTACACTTGTGTGAATGAGACCTAAGACTGTCTAGTCTAAGTTTGCACTGTCTAACCTTTAGATAGTATTAGCAAATAAGCCCTTGTATGTTTAACCAATTGCACTGTTTCCTCTAAGCTATGAGCTCTGGGCCTGATAGAGTTAAAAGTTTCAAACTCTGCAGACAGGTAGAACTGCTATTGAGCTCGTTAATCCTCATTAATGTTATTTTACCTCTTTTCTTTCAAGAGTGCAAAGCTTAGAGCTAACAGTGACTAGATGGTAATGATGGATTTCTCCAGTGGATGCCATCTGTCAACCATCCGTCGCCCATAAGCTTCAATGGTAAAATATAAGTAAATGTTTAAAATACATATAGTTCTTTTTACTGGATGGTGTAAGAATGTATCACTTTTGTATCACATGAAATTGGGGTTCTTAATGAAATTCGAACAGAGGTAAGGTGGACATATCTGTACATAATACCTATGCACACAGCTAAGATGATTTAATGATTCTGCCCTCCTGGATATATATGGGAATTTTTGCATGCATAGAGTTTTTTTTTTTTTGGTCTGTATCACTAGCCTGATCACTGCCAAATACAGCATCTCTACCGAATCCCTTCAAAGTGGTCGATACTGGAAATCTATTTGTTTAGATATATTAACAAATCCCATTTTTACATGTGTGTAGACTAGAAGAGTATAAATATACAGTGATACATAGATGATATATCCTAAGGCTTCTATGGATAAACTATACCAAAGACTGTGTTCTTTAGGCACGTGTTTGACATTTTAGATCATACTTCCTTGCTGTACAGAATAAAAGCAGCATTGTTCCATATTGTATACTACAAATCAGACTACATTCTTTCCAAGAAGCACTGAACTTCAGCACACCGAGGGGAAAATATGATCTAAGGTATGACATCAAATGGAGCATGCAGTGTAGTGAAAGCTATGCAGCCATCTACAGCTGGTGACATAGTAACATAGTTTGTAAGGTTAAAGAAAATATAAATCCATCTACTACCGTCATATGACAGTCATAGGGGAAAATGTATTAAGACTGCATTTCAAACGCCGGTCATAATATTTTTTCCCCAGTGCATGATGCACTTAATATATGAAGAGACACATATCTCGTCATATATTATGCAAATAAGGAAGATGGAACAATACCTCTGCAGCGCCACCTATTGGATTGCCATCCAATAGGTGACGCTGCAGAGGAATTGTTTCATATTCCTTATTTGCATATTACCCAGAAGAGCATGGATGGCCTTATAAATCTCCTCACTCACCTTCTTGCTGCTCTCCCTATGGAGTGATGATACCCCTCCCAATCTTCATATATTAGACACATCTCAGCACCAACAATGGGCCTACACAATAATGTATTCCAGATGTTTGAAGTACATTTACAAACCCAATATTTTTATTGAAGAACAGATAGAGAAAGGGGTGGAGCAAACCCAAGTGGGTGCCTGCAGAAGGAAGTGTAGGTAGAAATGGGTAGAGGGTGCTGCCAACCAGGTGAATGCCTCACCCGGAGGGGAAATGAGATGCACTGTAGAATACTGGATAAAAGGCCTGGCACATGGCGCAAACCTGCAAAGAAACATTCTTATAGTAGATTTGGTAAAGTTGAGTGTTATTCATTCATATAAAGCCAGCAATTTCAAGGCAAAAGAACCTCTTCATCAGCACATTCCTGCTGAAGGGGAGGGAGCAAATCTGGTGATGAAGGAGTTTTCTGGCACAAATATAGTTTGCAGATCTGTAGATGCCGGTATGGTTGTGGTCGATATGGGACTAGCCATTTTGCTTACCTAAATAGAAGTCCGGGCTGGCGTTTTTTGAATAAAAGACTCAACTTCACCAAATCTGCTAGAAGAATGTTTCTTTAGAAGTTTGCATCATGTACCAAGCTTTTAATGCAGAGTTCTACAATATTTTCATTGAACCACTAAAAGTAACCAATAGATATAAAAAAGGTATTCTGTAAACTCACGTGCTTTTCCAAATGTCCCCTCTTTCTTCCAATATCCTTATTATCTGCTTAAGGGCTAATGTCCATGGGCGTTTTTTCATCGTGTATTATATGCGCGTGATACACATGGTGAATGGAGGCAGTGAAAGTCAATGGACTTTCATTCTTCTATGCACACCAGCGCGTGCACACTGTGTGTCGATACGAGCGTGAAAAAAAAATCACAGCATGCTCTATTTTACCATGCAATACGCACATATAGCCCCCATTGAACTCTATGGATGCGTGTGCACACGCAGAGCTTACGCAACCAATTGCTAATTAATCACTGTATGTGTTTATTTCCCAGCCTGAGTTTTTTTTTCACGTGCATGTAAACGCTGTTACATTCGCAGCCATGCCTATGCAAAAGGACCGCATACATACTCAGAGGTGGAGATATACACAGGCTTTGACATGCAGCGCTTTACGCATACATCCGTGGACATGAGCCCTAACAGTGTTAAGTAGTTTCAGTTGTCGTATATGGATTTATTCCATCTCCCTTATTTGCATATTACCCAGAGGAGCGTGCATGGCCATTTGAGTCTCCTCACTCACCGTATATAGTTCCTCCCCCTAAGGAGTATGATAGTGTTTCTGACCCCCATCCCAGGCCTCTCACTAGCAAAGCCAGACTCCTACTGTACACTGATGAAGGGCAAAAACCCTGAAACAGCTGTCTGTACATGGAGTCTGGCTTTACTTTTAATTCCCAGTCATTGTTACAAGGCTTGTATAAAAAGTCTGACTTTGACTTGAAGGAATGCTGCCTTTCAATAGGTGGCACTGTGGAGGATTTATTCCATCTCCCTTATTTGTAGTTTCAGTTACAATGCTTGCTGCAAATAGTGAATTAAATTAGACAGCCATTATCTTGTTGTGAATACTATGCAACTAAATAAACTTTAGAAATTGTTTAAAAATCTTTGTAAAGGGCATTTACTGTAAATAGCTGGCTGATATTGCTTAATTATATTTGCATGTCATGTTTCTTGTTTAAATGTGAAGTTTTTTTTTCAAATTGTCTCCCTCTGAATTTTTCTCTGCCGTGCAATTAATCTAATTGTATATAAGTAGAATACTGAATGTGATCCTAATTAAAAACAAAAGCCTTGTCATCAGAAGTTACAAGACACAGATAAAAAGAATACTGTTAGTAAAAATGTACAACTTGCCTTGCTTTCTAGGAGCGAGTCAATTTCAAAGCACAAAAATAAACTATTGCTTATTGTCAGACTGACATACATTTATCTCACCCTCGAATGAAATGAATTTTCCCTTGTATTGATGTCACTGCTTCTGCATTGACAGGGCTCTTTTAAATTTAGCGCTATAAGAGAAGAGCTTTTGAACCTTTTCAAGTACATATTAGAAGAGTACATACTATTTGTAGGCAACTACACAGCTGATAGGATTCAAGTAACAATAAAGTACTAAGGAGTAGCCATTTCCTATAATAGTAATAAGGAAGGTTCTCTTTACATACTGTTGTGTCCAGCTTTAACTTTTCCTAAATTGTGTTAAATTACACAACTTTCCATACCACCAGTTTAATACGTTCTCTCACCAAGACAGAATGTGCAGTATACAGTAAATGTACACTTTTCTAAACGTTGCAGATATGGTTACAGATGGCTGATAGATGTCTGGTTGATGGCATCCATTGAGGCAGCCAATGGATGTATATGTTTGTTTAACATCTCACATCATACATCTTGGGATGTTACATTATAGCCAGAGTTGCATGCGCAGGTTTACTAGTGCCTATTGGAAGACAAGTTGGTTGCAAAAGTCAGAATCCTAACCACTCAGCTTGTCTCCTATAATAGGACAGTTAAGTTTTCTTATATTAGACTACTATACAGTGTTTGGTGTATAGGCTGAATGACCATCGCTAGCTCTTTGCAGACAAAGAACCAAGGAGGAATGTTAGGATGATGCCTACTGGTAGGAAGAGATTTCTCAAAAAAATGGGGCACGGTACTAGAATTACTGATTTATCACATGTCTAGTGTCAGCTCATCGGTAGGCATAAGCTTAATATACTGATGAATATAGAAGATCCTCTGAGTGGCCAAGAGAGACACAGAGGAGGCTGCTTCACTCGGAACAGTGTGGCTGGAGAGTGCACTCTTTTTTTTTAAACTTCTGCTCTCCCGCGCTTCCACGGCAGAGCAGAAATTATGCTGCGGGTTTGCCGCGGGAGCGGACGGCTCGCATAGGCTTCAATGGAAGCCTGTGGGAGCTGTCCGTGCGGGAAATCTGCAAAAAATGGACCATGCTGCGGGTGATTTCCCACACGTGCAATTCGCACGGCAGGGAAAAATGAAATCCGCAGGTATTTACTTACCTTTGGGTGTCCAATGTATCCCTGTGGACGTGAATCACGCGTGCGGGACACTCACGCGGATTTGCTAAATAGAATTGTCCAGTGGAGATGAGGCCTAAGGGTGTGTGTGTGTATGTATGTATATATAATTTTTTTCCAGGTAAAACAAACAATGCTAGAATGACTATTTAAAATAAATATAGACAAATATAGACGCATTGTCATGAACATACTGATAACATGAAGTTTTACAGTAGATCTTCTGCAGCACCACATATTTTTATATGCTATTCTATCTAATGTTTTGTTAAAATGTTCTTTTTAACTAATGAATATACATGTATACAGTATATGGTAATTATATGGTATTTAACATAAAAAATTGACTTAAGCAATATTTTCTGAAAAGCCATATCTTCATGCCGACATCTTGGTATCACCACTATGTTTTAGCACTGGGCTATAAAAGTCATCACATGGAGAGGGGCAAGAAAGGAAGAAGAAGAGGTGACACTATACTTTAAAGAGAGAGAGGGCCGGCGACAAATGTTGGTCAGAGGCGTAGTGACAGCCATTGGATTCCAGTATGATAAGAGAAGACCAGCAGAGTCTGTGGTAACAGAATATGCAAGGGGCCTTAGATGTAATCCGCAACATAGCAAAAGAAAGATACCCAATCCATTTGGTAACCAGAGCTAAGTGACAGTTGAGAGAGGATTTGACAATTAGGGCACCATACAATTAGGGGAGTAAGTACATCTTCCCTTTCAAGAACATCAAAAGATATGGCCCATAGTTTAACACAATACAGTGTATGATTCAGCTTGATTATAGCCGAGTCTAGATTAACCTTTCTCCATTAATGCACTGTAGAATAACCATTGCATTAGATACAGAGAGGAAATGAGTCTTCCATATCCAAAACACTAAACAATTCTGGATTTCAAATCTTGGCAAGAGATGAGTCCTTGCAATTTAGCCTCATACCTAAAGTACAGTGGACATTGTATATCATAGTATATCATAAAGGAAATATAAATATTTAAACATACACATATTCATCTCTTGGGGTGCCCTCATGTGCATGCATTATGTACCACCATATGCTATGCCTCTCACTCATCAACACCATACCATCTACAAGAAAATTCATGCCTCACATCATTTGAGGGGGTTCAAAGAAGGGCAACTAAATTGATAAACGGAATGGGAGGACTGGAATACCCAGAGAGGCCATCAAAGTTGGGATTATTTACCCTGGAAAAAGATGGTTAAGGGGTGACCAAATAACTATGTATAAATATATGAGGGGTAAATACAAGGATCTCTCCCATGACCTGTTTATACGCAGGACTGCAATGGTAAGAAGAGGGCATCCGCTACGGCTAGAAGAAAGAAGGTTTCATCACCAACATAGAAGGGAGTTGTTTACTGTAAGAGCAGTGAGACTGTGGAACTCTCTGCCTGAGGACGTGGTGATGGCAAAATCCATAGAAGAGTTTAAGAGGGGAATAGAAGTCTTTCTAGAGCGCTACGATATTACAGGATATAGACATTAGGTGACCGGCAGGGTTGTTTATCTCAAATGTTGATCCAGGGATTACTCTGGCTGCCATTATGGAGTCAGAAAGCTAATTGGCTTGCTGGTTTTTATTTGCCTGCCTCTGGACCACAAAGGGGGTATTAAAACGTGCTGAACTAGATGGATATTGTCTTCAGTCAGCCTAACATACTATGTAACTATCTACAGTTACACAAGCGGCATAAAGCTACCTCTCTCAATCAGACACACAATTGTACATCATAAAACGTACACTTTTTCATCGATAAATGACAGTTTCATAAAGTGGCAAAATCTTGATTTAACATTTTCCGAAAATATAATAGCAAAGAGGAAGGATGAGTTGTGGGAGCAGAGTGAATGAGACAACAAAGGAACCTCCACATTGGTTTACCCTTGATATCTCGTACATTTGAAGTAGCTGATGCCTTTGTATTGTAACTATTATTCCTACTTCCAGTGAATAATTTTCCTGAGCGTGGATATTTATATATCTAGATTGCAGTCATCGTCCATGGACAGACTTTCTACTAGTACTAATCTAAAAATATTAGCAGCATCTATTGTGAACTGTAAAATAATGATTACAATCAGCCACATGCACATCATTTTTTAAATTATGGACAGCACCTTGTTTTACAGACAGTCCATCATTTTTTGAGCCACAGATTAACATGTCTTGAATTTCAATTGCGCACTTCTCTCTTGTAATAAGACAGTAATATGTTATACAGAACTGGCAGGTCAAAAACCTTTGTACGCGGTTCATAAACAAAATAGATCAGTCTGCAATTGTGAATATTCTTAATTTTTATCACCCCATTTATAGTACAAAAAAAATGGTAAAATACCAATCAAATAAGTTCTAGAAGCTTAGTGGCTCTTGCCTGACAATTTGTGTGTGTAATTGCTCCAAACGGTATCATAAAAAGTATTAAAAATTAGTGCTATGCTTCTAAGAAGGCTCTAAATGACCTAGTGTTGCTTTAAAACGCATCTGTACAATCGATCATTATGTACTTATAAAATGCCATTAACATTTCCAAACTGCTAATAGCCCCCACACTACCTTTTAAATGAATTGTTTTGGGATCCCATCAAATCTATCAAATTGCAAATGAAGTCGAGCAAAGTAGAATACTTAAAATATAAGCCTCATTTTCTGCAAAGCTAAATTAATTATCTTAACGTTGATATCATTCTAAAATGAAACATCAATTAAATAATCGAGCATAAGAATGATTAGCAAGTAAAACATGTTTATAAAGTTGTTTACTTCCTTGTGATAAAATGTGTATCTAGAGACATATCTAAATAGGATAGGCATTCTTCAGGACATGTCGAATTTGTATTGTAAATGAATATGGTTTTGCATAATTGCTGGCATAGCTCCAGATGTTCTAAGTAAACAAATATGTGCAGATTGATTTGCACCAAGTTTTTCACGCTTTGTGGAATGTGTTCAAATTTGACAATGCTAACCAAACAGTAGGCTTCATTGTATCAGTAATGAGGCATAATTTAGATGAGATTTAACCTCTCCCTTGGCAAGGAAACCAGTTTTTATTTTTCCTTTCAAAAGATTTTTCTATTCTTTCACCAACATAGCCATATGGGCGGTTGTCTTTGGCAAGACAAGTTGTATTTTTTAATGGTACCATATAATGTACCAGCTGATATACCCGGTTTCGCCAGAGTTCATTTAATACAGGTGGTGGTGTTCGCACGGAAAATTTTATGAAGTCATCGTCACTTCAGAGGAACCGAGGAATAAAATATACACATAGAGGAGCGTTATGTGCCACTCCTCCCACTCTGCTCACTTTTTACCCTTAAAGGTGATACCCCTTTTTATTTAAATTTACCCCTAGACTGGCGGTTGTGACCCCTTCTTAGCCTTAAAGGCATGCTCCATCCCTGCAGTTCATGGCCACTTTCTTCTGCTCCGTAAATTCACACAAAGGGGACTTAAGATTCTTTTTAGTATATACACAAATATGAGAATTAGATTCTCCTTAGTATATATACACACAGAGGTCAGTTAGATTCTCCTCAGTATATACACACAGAGGTAAGATAGATTCTCCTCAGTATATACACACAGAGGTAAGGTAGATTCTCCTCAGTATATACACACAGAGGTAAGGTAGATTCTCCTTAGTATATACACACAGAGGTCAGTTAGATTCTCCTCGGTATATACACATAGAGGTGAGGCAGATTCTCCTCAGTATATACACAAAGAGGAGAGGTAGATTTTCCTCAGTGTATACACACAGAGGTGAGGTAGATTCTCCTCAGTATATACACACACAGAGGTCAGTTAGATTCTCCTCAGTATATACACATAGAGGTGAGGTAGATTCTCCTCAGTATATACACATAGAGGTGAGGTAGAGCCTCCTTAGTATGTACACACAGAGTTGAGGTAAATTCTCCTCAGGATACAAATCATTTCCCTAGGCTTTAAGGTTTCTGAGAAAAGAGCTCTCATGTAACGTGGATTTTTTTCATGCTTAGAATCAATTATTGAAATTGTGACCCCTTTGCTTTCCTTATTTAGGATGTAAAGAATGGACGTGAAAGATTTCATGTTTGTGAGATTCAGATGTATGTTATTAGTTACATTACATAGGGGATCACTTACTTTATCACTTACAATTGAATAATTAAGTTGCAACCCCTTTACTTTTCCTATTTAGCACCAATAGAAACATAAAAAAATGAGGTATCTGCGCTCCAAGTATAGAGGAAGAGATGATAGATAAATAGATAGATATGAGATAGATATGAGATAGATAGATAGATAGATAGATAGAATATCCAGGTATAGGTAGAGTTACTTGCCTGGTATGGAGTTCGTCGTAAAACAGAACTCCACACCAAGGGTCCACTTCAGCCTTATACACACTCAGGTGTCCAATCCCAAACAGGTCAGAAAAGCAGCAGGGAGTAGAGATCTTGGGTATCCAACCTCGGTAATGAGCAATATAAAAACAAGAGGAAAAAAGCTTAACCCCTTAGCACTACTTGAACACTTATAAATAGTGTACTGAAGTAAGATGGAATAAACTTACTTCACTAGGGGGATCTAGATGACACCATTTCCACCCACTCCAGGTTTACTTCAACAGATGTAGTAGCCATGGCGTTCTTTTCTTGATTTCTTTATTACAATCCAGCATCAAAGATGTCTCAAATATACAGATGGTGGCAACACGTTTCGAGGTTAACAACGTACCCTTTTCTCAAGCCTAATTACACAGAAGTTCCTCACTTACTTATAAGTGGCGCGGTGTCCCACTGAGGACTTGCGGCATCTAGTTCTGACGTCAGTCATCGTTTGGGGTGCACATATCATGTCACCGTAAGAGCCGGTGATACGTTCCAATGTGTGCACAGCATCGGTCACATGGGAGGAGTACACCGATGACACAGATACATCACTATGCTCATCATGTCTGGTGTCATCAAGCATTCCATATGTGTTCCAAAGGCAGTCAAGATGGTTTGCCTATGGAACATTAAGTATTGTTGTTCATTAGGTAAATATATAGGTAGTGAAGACCTCCATAATTACTACTTTTTGCAAACAGAAAATACATCTAACCACATCAAATATAGTAAATACATTAGTATATCATTATAAACAAAAAGTCAAAGTTTAGAAAAAAGATCACAATTATTACGATAAGAATTCATGCTGTAGGATATATATATATATATATATATATATATATATATACACTAAAAATTAGATTATAAGTAAAATTGTAATACATTACACAGTATAGAATGATATTCCATAAAAAATCCCCATTAATAGTAAATTCCAAGTTAGCAAAACACCGGGAAGTTAGAGAATTAGATTAGGTACATTACGTAGGGGTGTACTTACTTTTGCACTTAGCATTGAATATTCAAGTTGTGATCCTTTTACTTTTCCTATTCAGGACCTAAAGAATGCTCCTGCCAAATTTCACATTTGTATGACACCAGGAAGTTAGAGAATTAGTGGTGAGTCAGTCAGTCAGTGAAGGCTTTCGCCTTTATATATATACTAGCTGATATACCCAGCTTTGTCCGAGTTAATTTGATACAGGTGTTTATGCGTTGTTTGCACAGAAAATTTTATGAAGTCAAGGTTACTTTGGAGTAACGGGGGAATAAAATATGTGTACATATAGAGGTTCAATAGATTCTCCTCAGGCTGCATGTACCGATATCCCTCTGCAGATTGTGTCACCCTCTCACTCTCCTCATTTAGGACCTAAAGAATGCTCGTACCAAATTTGATAGTTGTACGACATCGGGACGTTACATTACATAGGGGTGCACTTATTTTTGCAATTAGCATTGAATAATCGAGTTGTGACCCATTTACTTTTCCCATTTAGGACCTAAAGAATGGCCATTATAAATTTAATGCTTGTACAACACTGGAGAGTTAGAGAATTAGTGGCGAGTCAGTCAGTCAGTCAGTGAGGGCTTTCACACATATATATATTAAATATAATATATATATATATATATATATATATATATATATATATATATATATATATATATATATATATATATATTGGAAAAGTTAAAAAAAAGGTAAATGGGGTAGAATAGAAACAAAAATGCAATTTTGCTCGTATTTGTTTTAAGACATTCACTGTGCAGGAAACATCAAATGTTAACCCTATTCTGTGGGTCTATATGATTATAAAAATGCCAAATTTATATAGTTTTTGTAATGTTTTAGTACTTTTACAAAACAATGTGTTATGCCTATAATTGTTAGGTATAAACTGCTGTAACAACCACTCACATCGTATCATTATCGGGGGAGAGGGGAGATCAGGTGGCAGATCCCTTTGTTAAAGGCCGGCAGGTTTCCGCAATGAAATTCAACACTGTGCCCGGCCGGAGAACCCGCTCCTGTCTTTTTTTCTGTGATGCATATGGTCTAGACTACTCACTATTGGACATGTGCAGTACAGATTTTGCCACCCTGTCGCTAGCCGATGACGTGGGATCCATGATCTGTCCGCAATGTTAATTGACTGTAATGGACACTGCACTATAATAGAGCATGTTGCAATTTTTCCTCCGTGAGCGGAAAATTGATTTCCGCTCATGTGTAGGAAAAAGCGCTTTTCCATAGCATGCTATGGGTGGTTTTTGCCACGGAATCAGGAGTTGGATGCCGGCTCCAGATTCCGCAATGCAAATAAGCCTGTGTGCAGCCGGCCTAAAGGTTTACATGACACAGTCACTATTGAGCATGATGGCAAACAAATGTATCCTTACAACATGGTGGAAAGCCACCCGATTACATCTCTGGTCATTGCCAGGCTAAAATCATAGATTTTAGTCAGCATTAAAAAAAAAAAAAACATCAATCACTTAGTATTCTAAGTATTCTTTAGGCTAGGTATATACTTGAGTTAAAGCCACAAAAAAACATTTTTTTTCATATGTGCGATTAGTTTTTTTTACTTCAGTATGTCATCCTTTTTTCATATTTTGAAAAAAACACTGAAACAGACTCTGTGTTCCATAAACGGAATACAGAAACAGAAGTTAACTTAAATTTAAACATATCCTTTTTTCTTCTTTGAAATGAATGTGAATAGATGTGAATGGGGCCGTACAGCATTTATCATTCTGGGGGAGATATCCAGTGAGGCTAATGTTCAGAACTGTAGCTGTGAAATAACTTTTCTAACAACTGGAATAACCTCTCTGGTTCCATAGTTATAGATACTGAAAGAGATGTATTGACCCGTACTCCGTTACAAAAATTCTACCAGAATCTCATAATGAGCTCTATAGATTCTCAAAAATGAAGTGAGTCCCTCTAATGTCTCTACATCAACAGGAATTCTTTGAAGCCTACCTTACTTTTTCTGCATTAACCCCTTTAGGGGAACACCATTTTTGGCTTTCAAGCTCACTTTTATATTTTTTTCTTTTCATATCTTAACTATGTAGGAATAAGCAAAATACATCTTTATTCTCCAAATCTTATATATAAAGCTCATTTATTGAAAAATAAGTAGAACTTCTTATAGTACATGTTGCTACTGATTATGGGGATACCAATACTACATGGCTATTTATTTGATAAGACGTCTATTATCTACTGGAAAACGTAAAGATGATCAGCAGCAGAGCTTGTAACCCCTTGCTTTTAAGGATGGAATAAAGATAAAGTGTTATATAATCGAAGGACTCTGCTGTTGATCATCTTTACGTTTGGCTGTCTTATATGAGGAGTGAAGTCCATCCTCGACCAGCTTTGCAGAGGTTCCCTCCCCGGATTTGGGTATAGTTCCAAGTGCTGCTGCTACTTCTGGAATGAGATGAGTATTAACTACTGGAAGGCACAGTGGGGCTTATTTACTAATACTATCTAAAAGTAAGACAGAGCAAAATTATGGCCCTTTTACACTGGCCGACTGTTGGCTAAATGACTGCACGAGCGTCAGCATCACCACTAAAGTCGTCAGCGCTCGTGCAGAGCGTTTGCACTGACAAACTGCACTGTTGGAATGTGGGTTTCTTGCTCAGAGCTTCACTTCTGTGTGAAGCGCTAAGTGGGGAGTATTTGCACACAATGAGAAGCCAGCGATCCAGTGGTGGTTTGTGTGACCCAAGGTGCCGTGAGTTACATAGCAATGGGGAATCCATGTGTCCCCACACAATTCATTCTGTGTAGGTGTCAGATAGCTCAACACTGCAATTGGAAGTCTTTGAGTTCCTTGGGCTCGCCTATGCTGTGGGTGCACAAAGCTGGTATTACACAGGAAGTAATCAGAGTGCCCAAACATGGCAGAGTTTCACCCAGCCAAGGACCTCGGCCTTGGCCCACATTTCTGCCCTAGTCAGTCAGTGTATTTGTGCCACACAGATAAAACACTGTGATGGGACATCTTTGTGCACCCACCGCATAGGCGAGCCCAAGGAACTGAAAGATGGTATTACACATGAGAAAAACAGAGTGCCCAAACATGGCAGAGTTTCACCCCGCCAAGAGCCTCGGCCCACATTTCTGCCCTAGTTAGACAGTGTATTTATGCCAGACAGGTAAAACACCACAATGGGAAGTCTTTGTGCACCCACAGCATAGGCGGACCCCAGTAACATTTCTGTATCAAGAGTATAGGCGGACCCCAGTAACATTTCTGTAGGAAGAGTATAGGCGGATCCCTGTAACATTTCAGTAGCAAGAGTATAGGCAGACCCCTGTAACATTTCTGTAGCAAGAGTATAGGCGAACCCCTCAAACCTTTCAGTAGCAACTGTATAGGCGGAGCCCTGAAATATTTCTGTAGCAAGAGTGTAGGCGGACCCCTGTAACATTTCTGTAGCAAGAGTATAGGTGGACCCCTGTAACATTTCTGTAGCAAGAGTATAGACGAACCCCTGAAACATTGGTGTACCAATAGTATAGGCGAACACCTGTAAAAACTTGTTTACCAAGAGTATAGGCGAAGCCCGGAAAAATTAGTTAGCTCACAATATCGGCAATGGCCTAAAAAATTGGTGTACCAAGAGTACAAGTGTACCCGTGAAAAATTGCTGAGCGCCGAGGGCAGGTGAAACCCATAAACACTTTTTAAAGATACAGCCCTCCGAAAGAATTGGTTTTAGTTGAAGTATAAAAACTTTTGAAACTTTTAATAATTGTAAAAAACTTTTAAACAGAGCCTTTTGGGCCGCAGAAAAATTGGCAGTTCAGAGTGATGACATGCTGTTTTAGTAGGAGGGGTAGGAGGAGGAAGAGTAATAATATCCGAGAGTGATTGACAAAGCTAATTCCTCCTTTTTTTGTGGTGATAGAGGATGCATTTTTCTTCTGTTGCAGCGTAAAGAATCATTAGGTTCCGCTGCTTTCCACCAGTAGAGAAGTCTGGGGAAATCCTGCCTTTGTTCATCTTTATGAGTGTAAGCATGTTGGCGCTGGCAGTTGACAGGTGGGTACGCTTATCCATGTTGATCCCCCCAGCTGCACTATGACGGTGGTACGATCGGCCGTCTGTAATTCACCCCGCTCAGGAACTCGGCCTTTGCCCACACACTCACTTGGACGCCCACGTCCTCGTCCAGGTCCTTGACCCTTACCTCTACTCCTCATCATGGCGGATTAAGGATATAGCAGGGCCCAAATAAATTACCCCACTGTACAGCACTGACAACTGTGGCTAATTCACCGCACACAGTAGATAGCGGAGGCTCTATGCTGTGACTTGAAAAAATTAACTCGCTGTCTTGCGCTGATACCTAGGGGTGATTTACCGCTCGCAGAGACTTGTAGATAATAGAGGCTGTATGGAGTGGGAGAAGATTCTAAAGCCAGTGGATAGTGCTGGGAACTGCGGCTATCTCAACCCCTCCCCCCATAAGGAAAAGGTATTGTGAGATGCTCTGCACAGCCGCAGAGCTGAAATACTTTGCAGTGGCCCAGGAAATATTACAGTACTGTTTAGCGGTGAGACCTCTGTCTGATGCACTGCAGACTGAGAACGGTATAACTGAAATACTTTGCAGTAGCCTAGGAAATATTAGAGTACTGTTTCACGGTGAGACCTCGGTGTAATGCACTGCAGGCTGAGAACACTATAGGTGAAAGACTGAGAACAGGCCTAGATGCCTAATAAAAAAATTGATGCACTACTGCTCTCAGCCAGCCACAACTATAATGCACACGGTGAGAAGTAGCCCTAAAAAGGACCGTTGGGGTTCTTGTTGACAGGATCACAACTGTAAAACGTTCCATATATAAGCATCTCTGTCCCTAAACTCTGCCTAATGCACTGCAGACTGAGAACGCTATAACCGAAATACTTTGCGGTAGCCTAGAAAATATTAGAGTGCAGTTTCACGGTGAGACCTCGGTGTAATGCACTGCAGGCTGAGAACGCTA